>NC_056745.1:170222218-170357218 GCF_019279795.1 Protopterus annectens | reverse complement strand
ACATCCACTATTAATATAGGCCTCTCCACCTCTAGGATCTTTAAAGTTACACATCTCTCTTTCTACCAAGCAATACTACACCTCTCTTATTATTATCCAACCCCACTATAATCTTCATACTACCATGCACAACACCCCTATTACACCACTATTTTTAACTCTTCTTCTAATCATCCTCTGTCTTCTTCTCCACCTCACGTATCTCAAATTGCACCTACTCCCCCCAACCACATCATCTCATCCCTCCATAAATAATAACCCCTCTACTCCTCTTACATCTCCCCCTACCTATACCACTTCAGCAATCCCCTCCTCTTAGACACAACACTGTTTGTGACCTCTACAACCTCTTGCACCCCTAACTGGACTTTCTCCTACTTTTCCCCTACCCCTTACCCAAACTCCAAAAATCCTCTCCTACTTCTGTCCTTCATACTTGATCAAATCTCTATCCTTCTCTCAGGTGATATTCACTCCAACCTTGGACCTCCAGCCCATCTTAATGCCAACCTTCCCCATCTCCACAACCCTCTCCCCGTAAGTGTCTCCTATTTGCCACTATTAATGCCCAAAGTCTCTGCAACAAGATACCAAACCTCCATGCTTGGCTCTCCCACTAATCTCCCCCCGATATCCTAACCATCTCCAAAACTTGGCTCAAGCCCCACCTGAAAGTCTCTAAAATCACCCCTCCCAACTACAAAATCATTAGAAATGACAGACCTCATAAAAAAGGTGGAGAAGTTGCCTTACTTTTCCTCCTCTTCCCTCACAGTCACTCCAAACACCAACCCCATAGCACAATTTTGCACATCTAAACTAACCCTGGCCCTTCTAATGATTAATATTCATAAAAACATACTGATAGTTGCCCTTTACATCCTGCCAGGTAACAATATCCCTATACTTGAAGATATCCTTTTTTGGCTTTCATCTAATATTTCCAATGAAACAATTATTCTAGGAGATGTTAACATCAACTGGGAAGCCATCCAATCAGTCTCATCTCCTCACAGTATAAAGCTATATGGTTTCTCTCAATTAGTTAACTCTCCCACCTGACCCAACAAAGATAACTCTTCAGGCACTATCCTTGACTAGATACTAGTTTCCCAACCTAACAATATCATTGACAGTGGCACCCTACCTGACTCATTGGTGATCACTTACCAGCATTCACACTCCACTCTCCCTCCCCCCTACACCTTCAACATAACTATATCTCCACCCGTACCCTTGCTCACTTCAATCCTCAAACCTTTTCCAACATCCAAAGGTAAATAAACTGAAACCCTCTGAAAACCCTTCCTCTGGACGATGCTATGGCATATTTCAATTCCCTCTTCAATAATATACTCAATAGTCTTGCCCCTATAGAAATAAAAGAGTAAAATCCAAAACAGTCCCATAGCTTTCTAAAGATACAATTAAGCTCATGCACACCCACAATAAATTATGGAAATGTCACCACAAATCTAAAACGCCAAACTCTCTTATAGAATTTAAATTAGTTCAAAATTTAGTTAAAAAACAAATCAACTCCGACTGAAAATCTTATTACTCTAAGCTCCAAAACAATCATAAAACTTACCCCAAAAAAATTTGGAGCAGTATCTCCACCCTCCTAAGGTCTGGTACAAAAGACAATGCTTGCCCTGACCCTAATGCATCTATCCACATCATAGCCTCCAACTTCAACTCTTTCTTCATTAACTCAATAACCAAACTTACCACATCCTTCCCCAAAAACCCATTACCCCCTCCCTCCTCTCCCCCTCACACTCCTCTCCTTCCTCCACTAATTCTACTTTCCCCCCTCATTTCTCTCTCAAACTTATCCCCATCAACACTATAAAAAAGCATCTTCATAAACTAAAACCCTGTTCTAATGCCCACGATAACTTACCTTCCCACTATCTGTAGCTGCTGATGGCACTGCTTTTCCTATCTGCATATTAATTAACTGCTCCATCCATGACACTCAACTGGCCATATTTTGGCAGAATGCCCAAATTTTTGTCTTATAGTTTTTATCTGTTCTCTGGGTGGCCGCGGTGGTGCAGCGGTTAGCATTGCCACCTCACAGCAAGAGGTTCTCCAGTTCAATCCTTGCTTGGGGTGCCTTCTGTTCGGAGTCTGCATGTCCTCTCTGTGGTCATGTAGGTTTCCTCTGGGTGCTCCGCTTTCATCCCAAAGACCTGATGTAGGTGGATTGGATACTCTAAATTGGCCCTAGGCGTGAGTGTGTGTGTGCCTTCCGTGGAAGGTTGGGTGTTGGTCTGGCAACTCGGCAGTGTAAAACTCCACTGCCAGTCATGAGCAGACAGGTGATCCGCTGTGGTGACCCCTAACCAGGAAAAAGCCAAAAGAAGAAGAAGTTTTTATCTGTTCTTCATAAAATGTCTGGTTTTCTGGCAAATCATTAAGGATTTAATTCATTAAAGGCAGACATTGAGAGGTTCAGACTTCATATGCATTAGAAACTGCATGGTGACCCAAAAACTTTTATTCCAGTAATGTTCTTAGTTAAGAACAATATTTAAAATTTGTCCCCATTTTGAGACCTTTGTCCCACATTATTTTTTGCTGTATAGATATTTATTGCACTAAGAGGTTGACAGGAATGGCCCACCCCCACCCCCATCTATTCTGGATTTTATTTTGTTTTTCTTTTTTCTGTTTCACTTTAATGGCAGTAAATTAATTTTGTGCAAGTAGCAGAGTGATTTCTTTTATTCACAATTCCAGCCTACCATGCAAGAACTTTTCTCATGTTAAGTAGGTAATTTAATATTTTATACTTGTTAGAATCTCAGTGAAGATGATCAGACTGCAGGCATGCATTATTTACTTGCTTAAATCATAATCAATATTACTGAGGAAGGTTAGTACTTTCAGGATGAGAAACAAAAATATATTCTTATTACTTGAGTTACTAGAGTCTAATTGTAATGTTTTATTTTCTTTACTTGGTTGGAAATTCTTAGGAAATCAGAAAACTGTGGCTTTACATTTATCACAAAGTAGCCTGTGAATACTCAATATAATGAAGAGGTATCCCGCATTTAATCACTAGAGTGATAATGAAAAACATCTTGATTTTCTGAAGACAGAATTTCTATCAATTTTTTGAAGATCTCTTTTGTGGTCTAACAGTAATCACAAAAAAGGAATCCATCAGGAGATGGTAACAGTGACATCTGAGGCAACCTTCTCCACTAAACGACCATCTGAGAATGATGCTAGTATATATGCTCACAGATCTATGTCAAAATAACAAATTACCAGAACGTTGACTTGCAAGACGGAAACAATGAAACTATATATTCATAAACGTCCAGTTCATCGTAAGTTTTTGCCGCGAAAGGAGACAGTTGGCCAATGTGGTGAACTTTGCCATTTTCTCCACTGTAGTGTGATCTCTGAACTGGTATATTTAGTTGGAGAGGTGTGGGGGCTGGGGGTGTGAGGGGTGTAGCCCCATACTTGGGTGGCTTTTATTTGCTTTGGTTTGTTTTTTATAAGTTTTGCTGGCTGATTGTTTATTTACCAGGGGAAAATTTATGATGATCCAGACATTCGTGAATATAAACTTTTGACATTTCCATCTCGTCATTTTGCAAGTTGATGTTATAGTAATTTGTTATTTTGACATAGACCCACACATGCACGTGCATGCACATGCATGAGCACACATACTCAAATACATGAACACACAGACACGCACATACACACATGATTAACAAAGTAGCTGGGGGCTGAAAGAATTGTTTTATAATCTCCTGGACCAAATGCTAGCTGAGAATTTCATTCCTCCTGCATCCACTTTAACTGCACAAGGCATAGTCACACACCTCTAAATATGAGTCTGCAACAAAATGGGCTTGATCCTGACAGCCTGAGTACAGAAATGCAATGCATGTATTCATGGCAGTAAAATATTTGTGCTAATGAAAACACCAAATAAAAAATGTTTTTTTCAGGGTGCAACCATCCCTATTTTCTGTTACCCCTTTCTTTATTACTCTCACTACAAGGGTAATGCACCTTGTAGAAGAAGTGATTGTTAATGCATTAAAAAACAAACAAACAAAAACAACTGCCTTGCTCTTTCTCCACCAGTTTGTAAACACAGTAACTACAAAATACAGAACATTTTGAAAGTGTGAAAGTCTTTCCTGTGCAAAGCAGGCAACACAACATAAGCACCTGCCTTCTTAAACACTTATGCTTAAGCAACTCTGGTATGAGCAATCTTGTGTTGGGTAATTGCTGGCAAACCCTGCTGGTATGAAATATCATTGTTTTTACATGTCCATGGTCAATTAAGGTACAAGAAACTGAGAGCTGGATCAGTCATTCAGTAAACATCCTCTGAATCAGCCACACCTGTAGACTAGGCACTGTCCAACAGATCAAAAGCAAACACGTTACCTGGTGTTGGACAACTTTATCAATATGTCTTCTGTCTGTCTTTACTCTAAATTGTGCATGTTGGCAACATTTAGGTTACAATATTATAGGCTTTGGATTGATAATTAAGTGCACAAATTGATTAAATGACATCTTTAGTCATGTATTACAATATCATTATAAAATAAGTGCATATGCTACATTCCTCCCTTTTCACATTGTGACATGACAACACAATTAATATGAGCAGAGAGCTTTACTTTAATATACACTCAAATTCATTTTCAGATGCAAATATCACTTAGTTGGATTGGCATTATTTTCTCCGTTCCATTTCTTTGAACAATAGTCATATGTAATAGTTTTAGCAGATATAACATTTGGTGTTTTCTATGTAGTAATTGACGTCACTAATTAGCAAGTTAGTAACTGACCTCAGTAATTTGCTAGTTAGCAAGGTCTTTAAAATATGGTAGTATTTTTCAGCACTTAAACTTCTAATATCTGTACCATGTTTTTTTATTTTATTTATTTATTTTACATTTGTTGACCGGGCTAGTCTAACTGGATATATGTCCATTTTCAGTAGAGGCCCGGGGAGAAAAGCTCCAAGCATAGGTAGTAACAAAACATAGAATATATACAATAGTAACATGAGAATGCTATACATTGTTTCGATTGTACATGAGGATAAATTTGCACAGAGTCTAATAGTAGGTCTAAGCTAAGATTAAAATCTGAGAAAACGCAACATATGAGAGAAAATAAAAAAAAAAAAGTTACTGCGTTTTTTTTTTTTTTTTTTTTATTATACTAGAAGGAAAAATCTCGTTAGGTTACCTTAGCTGTTAATAAGGTAGGGAACATAGAACAGTAGAGTAGAGCAGTATAGAACAATAGAGTAGAGAAGTATAGGGAGTACAATGGGGGGCATAGAGGTATCAGTCTGGGTTAGGGCAAGGACAAAGCCAATGTATTTTAAGATATTCTTTCAGGTGTTTTTTAAAAAGCATTGAGGAAGTAAGAGTTGAGAGTTCACTTGGAAGTTGGTTCCTGGTTTTTCCTATTGTGTTGGTGAAAAGTGAGTTCCCAGCTTTGTTGTTAGATTTTATAGTGGAAACTACAAGCTTGTTAGCAGAGCGTAATGTTGCAAGATTTTTATAGGGAGTTATCAGATTAGTGAGGATTGGGGTATTATTAGGGGAGTAGAGGATCTTTTGTGTAATAACAAGTTGTTGACAAAGTAGTTGGTTCTGGAGTTCTAACCATCCCAGTTGTTTGAGGCTGTGACAGTGGTGAGCACTGAAAGGAGAGCCAGTGGTGAATCTGGCTATGTTATTATAGCTGGTTGATAGTTTCTCTGTTCAATTTCTTTGAACAATAGTCATATGTAATATTTTTCCTACATGCTTTTTCCCCCTCTGTTTCTGCTGACCATTAAGTCTCCCCTATAAGGTTTAACCCATTCATGACCCATTACTACATCTCAGGTGGGTGAATGACAACAGGGCGTGCCATCATCCAGGCAGTAATGGAGGTCAGCCTTGTCCTTGCCACCTTTTTGGCAATAAAGGCTTTTTTATTATAGCCCAACCATTCCCCAGTGGCTGATGTGAGCACCCATATCATTACAGGAGCACCGTATGTCCTTTACCTTCAGGTTCATGGTCACACATACATGCCAGTGAGGTCAACCATCAGTTGCTTGTGGTCAGCAAGCCCATGTTATTGAGTCCTTGGCCCCTGGTGCAATGTTAAGCCTCAGTTTGCATGGGAGCAGTTGTCTGACTAGAAAAATACTGTTTGTCCCTCCCCCCCAGCATCGAACAGCCCATGTAAATTGTTCACTCCTGCTGTCCCTCTGCCCAGGTCTTCCAGTTGTTGAGCTACTATTTGAACTCTGGTCATTTGGATAACAGTTAAGTCTTCATAACTCTATACAATACAACCTGTAATATTTGTACTGATTCTGAATTCCTCTGCATTACCAAATTAGCTTCTGTAGGAAGCCTACTCAGGTACTTGAGATAGTTTCCCTGTAGCCACAGTAGACATTAAAGAGTGGCCTGGGTAAGCCCTTTGTGGGTGCCTTCCATTGCAAATGTTGTGGCCCCAGTGTGACTTTTACTCAGTGGCATTTATTCACTGTGGCCTTCTATGTGTTATAGCCAATGGTCTGGTTTGCTATCCCTCTTGGAAATAAAAGTTACTCATGGCAATCTTTTGGAAATGGCTCTGATCACTAACCTGATTTGTAAGCCTTACTGACATACAAAACCAATAAAACATTTTCCTCTAGGGTTGTACTCAGCCATTCATCCTTCATCTATCATACCTATATGTAGGGCGTAATACCTTCAGTGCTATCATCACTGGGTAGTTCACAGTGCATATCACTAACATGATATTATCTTACATATGAAATAGTTCTTCTAAACTCTGTTGTGTAGTAACGAGCAGTAGGTCATAAACGTGTTAAACACTTTTCAAAATGATTACCCGTGTTTTGTAAATACCCAGTTTTTGACATTAATCATCTACCCAAGGACCCAGTCTTTGAAAGAGCTACAGCTTGCTAGACTTCTGTTCATAGATCAGCACTTTCTGAATGACCGTAACATTTCTCTAATAGTGCTTATACATATGCTGACACTGTGTTTTGCATGCCTGTTTTCTTCATTAAGTCTCATCTGGAATGCAGTTTTCTGTTAGAAAAATATTCTGTATGTAGTGTTGGTAGTTAACTCTGTGGCATTATGAGAAGAAAACAGAAAACTGTCAGTCTTGTACAGCAAGGGCTTACCACATGAGCTCATCTTTTTAAAATTTTTCTCAAATCTTTCCAAAAATGCTCCATTTATTTCAGCTGTGGTTGGATGGTTACTTGTAGATGTAAGATGTTTAATAACATTTTGCTTCACAGATGGCTTAAATTTCCCTAATTTCAACTACTCAATCAAGTCACCCTTTGAAAACATCATTCATCACACTGTTGTTTTCAGATATCACTGGCTTCCTGCAGGTAAGTTCTGGCCTTACTAAGGGAACTACTTCTATTACTGGAACCAGTTAGTATGGTTCAGTGAGATAATGATTAGCATTCTGAGCAACAATTCCTGTGACAGGAGCTCAGAGATCTGTAAAAAAATAAATAAGTAAATAATAAAATAGAAGCAATTTTGGGAAGGAAATTGACGCAGTAGTTAAGATGCTTGCATCACCGCACCTGGGTCAGAGATAACTTGCTATTCCAGTTACCACCTACCTCACCACCGCCACACTAGTTACTTTAAAAAATTGCAACTACCCTTGCCCTTATAACACGAGTCTTAGCAAAAAAATGTGAGACGTACCACATCACTTACCCAGTTAAATTTACACATTAAAATAAATAAATCATCTAAAAACAATCTTTTGGATTCAGAAAAGTTTAGTGCAATACAAAATCCTTATTTCTTAAGGTCGCTGCATTGCATTAAGTCTTTTAGATTCACAGATGACTCTACTATTGAGATTTTCCTCTCGTGGGGGGCCTAAGTGTAGGCAACAGTCTTGTGGGTGAAGCTGCATGTTCATGCAATAGTTCAGAGGAGAAGCTAATGCATATTATCCATATCTTCTCCCTGGAAATGCCTACAGCTTTCTAATTGCTTAACTAACCAATTCAGAGAATTGTTCAACCAAATAAAATGCAGTGGTCACCCATTCACTTTTATTGTCTACAGGAAAGTACCGCAAAGTTGTGGAGGTGGTGTGTGTGTGTGTGTGTGTGTGTGTGTGTGTGTGTGTGTGTGTGTGTGTGTGTGTGTGTGTGTGTGTGTGTGCGTGTGTCTGCAAGGCATGAATGAACCTCTATGAATATGTACATATGTTGAGCATATGCTGCCTGTATGGTGCACTATGAGGGTCAGGTAGGGAATTAAAAGTCTGTGTGTGTGTGTGTGTGTGTGTGTGTGTGTGTGTGTGTGTGTGTGTGTGTGTGCACGTGTGTGTGTGTGTGTGTGTGTGTGTGTGTGTTTGTGAACATTATTGTATGGTGTTTCCAGGTCTATTTCATATGAGCGAATTGCACAAATTGCGAACGCTCATAATATTGAAAGTACCGGACCTTGAACTTCCAATTGTGGGGGGCTGCACCCCCCACACCCCCTGCTAAATATATATTCCAACTCCAAGATCACACTACAGTGAGGAAAGGGCAAATATCCCATTCTTCACTGTACCATGATCTCAGAAAAAGCACTTTGAGGTCCAGTACGTTCGATATTATGAGCGTTCGCAATTTATGTGATTCACTCTTATGATATAGACCCAGTGTTTCCATGACTGTGATGAGTGCGCATGGACTTGTTTATTGATGAGTGGATGTGGGGTTTGTGTGTGGCAATGTCTGCGAGTGTTTGTGTGTATCTGCATGTGTGTGTCTGTGTATGTATGTGTGTGTGCATGTGGGAATGGTACCCTTGTTAACACAATGCATGGATTGCTAAGAAGAATACTAGCATTTTCAGGTTTTACAGCACCGGTGTTTGACTCAGAGACATGGATATGAGCTGATAATGAGGTCTTTCTCATTGCAGCTATACCTGTCTTTGAATTATAAATTCACTCCCTCATGCTAATTGAACAACCCACTAAAATATATTACCTTGTCCTGTACCAGACAGAAATGTGGATGGGCTCCCATCAATGGGAGATTGTACAATACCAGCTCCTCTCATTATCATAATATGATAATTGCTCCTTGAGTGTTTTCATGCCTTACACCCGCAAGTCCTTTATGAATCACAGTCAGGCATGATGGTTGAGCATAGCATAGGGTATAAGTTAATTAATTACAGTACAGTTTGCCTTGTCAAGGAGCTTCACATAACTACTTGGTAAGGCAGATTGAACTGTAGCTAAATGCCTTATATCACTGAGCTATGTATTGCTGTCACACCACAGAGTACTGCCTGGTGCCTGTCAGCCTGCGCACAGGACCACCTAGTATGCATTGGGGTACCACTCAATAAAGCGTCAAGCTTGTGCTTCTCTACAGCAGACTATTGTGGTTCATAGCTATGAATCATGGTAGTCCCTGGTGGCATGATACTGGTCCTCATGTGTTTCATTTCTTTCCCTCTCAACAATAATCAGTTCTATGTCTCACCTAAATGGCACATTTATTCTAATGTCTTACTAGATATATATCCATAATAAAGGTGAGAGATCGCTGTCTGTGGAACATTATGCAGTGGGAAAGGCAGCTTTTATTCACTATACTCCTCCTTTGGTACCTGCAGGCAACATGCTGGAACAGTGTCTGATAATTTGTTCCAGTGGTGAGTGTGGGCTTCTGTACATACATAGACAGACAAACAGACACACACACATGCAGCACATCTAGGGCCATTGTAAATGTTTAATTTTTGTTTTCTTTTTGGATTTTTTTTTTTAGTTCTTAAACTAATGCCAGGCACTCAGCCTCTTTACCCCTCTTTTTTTTTTTTTTTTTTTTTTTTTGATATTTCTCCCATCTCTGGCTGCCTCTTTTTTTCCTTTGACCCCCTCAGCTCACCATTTTGTTACCATTCAACACAATACCTCTTAACCTTTTAGAGAAAGAAATTTGGACAAAGCCATGAATAATGGGGAGACAAAAGCCCAAAAATAGGGACAATTTTTAAATACTCCTCTTGCAAACTTAGAAAGTTGATATAATAACATGTTTTGCATTAGCATGAATTTTCTGAAGGCTATGAGGTCTGAAACTCAAATATCTGTCTTTATTTTCTGATTTCCGATATTCAGTGATTTGCTAAAACCTCTAATTTTGTGAAAAATGGACCAAAATATGAGGCAAAAATTTGGACATTCTGCGAAAACCTGTACAGTTGAGGGGTATGTTCACCACCTTTCCCCCTCCATTCTTCCCCTTCTTCATCATCATTTCAGTCCTCTGGTATAAGATCAGTTCTGATTTGGGATATTTTCCATTCTTTATGCCATTCATTCAGGAAATTTCTGTTTCATGTTCTAAGTTTTACTTCCTCTGTTACTTTTCACTGTGTATTGCGTGTTTAACTCTTGTGTCCCGTGCTTTTCCTTCTGTCTTGTCTAACCACTGCTGTGCTATTTTCCTTCTTATCGTTTCACACTTAATTAGTATCATACCTATTAACTAGTCCTGATTTTGCCAAACATCCCTCATTTTGCCTCATATTTTTGCTCTGTTCCTCATAAAAATAAATTATGGTAAATTACTAAGGATTATAACTAGCCAATGTTCTTCTTTTGGCTTTTCCCAGGAAGCGATCGCCACAGCGGAACTCCGGTCCACTAATAATTGGCAGTAGATTTTTTTATGGTGCCGCTTATTATAACTAGCCAATAATGCCAAGAATTAGAGGCATGTACTTCTTATTGTTAAGAAAATGCATGTTGATACAAAACCTGTTCTCTGTCACCTACCTGAATTACAGTAATATTTAAAAACTCTTTGATTTTGGTCCTTTATCCCTTATTACTTTTGACTTTGTCCCAGATTCTTGAGCAAAGAAGTTAAGAGCTAATATTAAAAACTGTTTTCTATTTCTTTTCTGAATTTCTCGTTAGTGTGTATCTAACCCAAACAACCATATTCCTCATCTATTCTGAAACTCTCACCCTCACTCTCCCCCAATATTTCCTTCTGTCTTCTCATTTCCTTTTCCCACAATTTTTTTACCAGCAACAGTTCCAGAACATATGTATTTTCCTGCTATCTCTGCATCATAACTTCAATGTCCTTCTACAGTTCTATTTCCCATTAAAATTTCAAGACATTTCCATTAGCTTTGCATTCTCTGTACCACACCTACAACATGTATCACAATCTGCTTTCCTTTCCTCTTTCATCTTGAGCAAAGTTAGATATTCTGTATTTAATATTCAGATGTACTTGTCCCATCTTTTCACTCCTCACCATTGTGTGTCTGTCCTTCTTTCTCCTCCCAGCTTCTCCCATGTTTATGCAATCTTACATCTCTGTTTTCCCTTGTCATTGTATATCATATACCTCCACCCCTTAACCTATATAATGATCATTTCTGCACCGACTTCTCTTTTTTTTCTTTTTAATCTGTCTTCTCTACTTTAGAAGATATTTTTTTCTTTTCTTTAACACCTCCTTTCCTCTCCTCTGATGCTGTCCTACTCAATTTGCTGTGATTGACTGCATCTCTTTTAATCAATTTGCCACTAAAATGGGTCTATATTATTTAATCAAAACTCCATTTCCATGAATACCTATTCATCACCCCTATTCAGCCAACTACCCTTTTATCAAATGCACAAATTAGTGAACATTTTCCAAGGTAACTAATTTAGTAGGCCAACATGCCGAGCGATACACACCTCAGTATAACAAATCCAGCAAACTGGGGGGCTACTCACTCATACCCCCCTATTTATATATACCAACATCGAGATCACACTACACTGGGGAAAAGGACAAATTTCCACATGTTGCTCAACTAACTCAGTGCCCTGGGAAAAATTTCACAGATCTGAACTTGTGATAGAAGGATATTCGTTGAATAGGAGTCAATGAATAGGTATTCGCAGAATTGGAGCTTCGATGAACTAATATAGACCTCATTAAAACAACTAAACTTAAAAAAAAAATCATTGCATTTAAAAGCAGCAACATTGAACACATCATATAAGAAGATTAAGCAAATTTTGCAGGGAGGACAAGCCCCCTACATAGCCCTGTCTGGAGAGAAGCCTCACCCTCCAATCTGTGTATATGCTAATTCTGAGATTACACAAACATGGGAAAAAAGCAAAAGGTGGGAAACAAAATAAAACTAATGATTTCTTTCTTCTTTAAATCATGCAGAAAATCAAAACACTAGAACAGTATTTACAGCACAGCCATTTCTGCAATACCACATTGCTGACTGCTAGAATCTGCTGTGATATTTTATGATGTAGTAGAACATAACGAGATTATTTCTATCGTTTGCTCTTCTTCCATTCTTTTTCTTCCTGGTTCTACATTCTTTTCTAATCTTTTTCTGTATATGTTAGGTCCTTCTTCTGGTTTGTTTGAAGCACTTTCTGGAATTTATTCCATTTTCCTGATGTCATACTCTCCTTTCCAAGTTTCGGTCTCTATCTTCCATTCTTCCCTCTGCCCTATTTTGCCTTTGAGCTCTATAATTTCTTACAGTAACCTATTTATTCCCATTTGACTCAATCCCTCTTTAACTTTATCTATTAGTTCTTTTCTCAAGCCCCCTCCTTACATTTTTCCCTTCTCCTGATTCTCCACCTCTTTCTGGGTACCTTAATGAGTTTTAAATTGCCTCAACCATTACTAGTTTGCATAAGCTTTACCATATCTTACAATTACAGAGGGCCCCATTCTCACTTATGTATGCCACTTCTGAGCTGCCCTTTAGTTATTCTCACGTGTTTATAATCCCATAAATCTACAGCTTCCGCTTTAAACTATCATGACCATCATTTCTCTCCCTGTCATACAGATTTGTTTTAGTACACATCCCAGTCTTGGACATATTATTTGCTTTTGCCACCAAAGTTAAAGGCTTTGCCATTCCATCTTCTTAGACTGCCTAAAATTGGTTCCATTAACTCCGATAGTTCCTTTTCCCACTGATTATCCATATCAATAACCTTATTTATTTTGCACGCTACTTTTTGGATGTCCAAAGATCATTCCCCTTTGCCTCTCCATTTTCCTTTTATCTGTCTCATCACAATAATTGCCTTCTTAAGGATATATTCCAACTCCTGATTAAAGGTCACATATTTTTGTTAGATTACTACTGCTACCAAGTCTATATCCTCTGCCATATGTATAGGGTCATCTGCAAGCATCATGAGTTGGCCATCTCCCCCTCTAGGCTTGCTGATCTCTAACACTTCCTCCAATACCCATGCTAAGAAACCCATAGCTGTGATGAATAAACTCAGTGAGAATAGATGTCCTCCCCCCACTTAGTCCCCTTTAACTTAATCTTTGCAGTCTGTGCTCTATTGCTTTTGCTGTTGGATTTGCATATATAGATTTCAGCTATTTCTGAAATACCTTTGGGGTTCTTAATGTCAGCTCTAAACTTGGCAAGTCAAATGTTTTTTTTTTTTTTAATTGAATAACATGATTCCTTCCTGGATGTTTTTAAATCAAAGACTAATACTTCCCATCAATTGTGTGATGAGTTTCATTCCTTTACAAATTTCAGTTGCCCTTCCTGTATGTTCCTTGGTAACAACATGCTTACTTTCTCTGCTAGTAAAATCCATATTTGTTAAGTATATGTTCACTTAAAGCACCTACATACATTGTTTAACTTTTTTCATTGGGTAATAGTAGAAGTTTTGATCTTGCATAGTTTTGGCAGATTCTCTCTGTATCTTCCAGTGTTATAGGTTCTAGTTATTCCCTTCTCTATTTCCCCCAGTACTAAGTCATACAACTCTAAGTGATACTCATCTTTTCTTACTGCCTTTATCCTTGAGGTAATTTATGTTTCTCTAACCTCCTCATTATCTATTCGTCTGTTAATTATATCTGTTTCTTTGGGTCTATATCACATTATCGAAATTCCAAAAGATCAAACACCATAAGCTCGACCTTGAAATCTCGAAATGTGATATACTTGAATGCTCAGAACAGCGAATTTTTTCCAAGGGAATAAATTTGCTGTTCCAAGAATACTCACACACAGCACAAGCACACCAAAATACATAATCTACACATACACACTTCATAGAACCCTACACTAAACCATACATACACTACTAGCTATCCACTTACCTTAACCCAACCCTAACCCTAAGGTCCCTAACTAACGCACACTCACCGTACCCGCTCCCTAACCCTAAGGTCCCTAACTATCGCACACTCACCTTACCCACTCCCTAACCCTAAGGTCCCTAACTAATGCATACTCACCTTACCTGCTCCCTAACCCTAAGGTCCCTAACTATCGCACACTCACCTTACCCGCTCCCTAACCCTAAGGTCCCTAACTATCGCACACTCACCTTACCCGCTCCCTAACTCTAAGGTCCCTAACTATCGCACACTCACCTTACCCGCTCCCTAACCCTAAGGTCCCTAACTATCGCACACTCACCTTACCCGCTCCCTATCCCTAAGGTCCCTAACTATCACACACTCACCTTACCTCGGTCCTTTCACACACTTACCTTAACCCAGTCCATCACCTTTGCATCACAGTCGAGGAAACAGAGAAGCTGCAGAAACAGCCAACCGAATACTTTCCCTAGGAAAATATTCGGTGTTCTGCAGCTTCGCTATTTCAAGTGTTCACTGAATAGGGGTCGATATTATAACATTCGAAGTTTTAAGACTTCAATGTTATAATATAGACCCATTTCTTCTTATCCTAATAATCATCCCTCCCATATTGCATAAAGTGACAGTGCATCAGGCACCTCTTGTTAGCTAAGGGTCTTTAAACCCAAGATATTCTTAGTTAGAAACATCTGGCGTGTTTCTAATTGTTATGTCTAGAGAGGTACATTTGTAAGGGGGCATTGTACTCAGTAATTGGCCTATTCAATCTTGAATATAATTACTTTCGATTTGGATGATATCCCTCTGATTATTAGCTGCACTAAGTAGAAGGATTTTGAAGTGGGGTATTATCTGTTTTGTATGTTGAGTGGATGGGTTGTCTACTAAATAGGATGAAATTGCTCTTTTTTTTATTTAATCTGAGTCCATTTCAGTACATAAGGTACTTATGAGTGTGAGTTTTTAATGATGTCTTCTAATATCAGAGTGGGACATGACAACAGCTCCCAGTCTGCAGTCATTATAAACTTAGTTAGCTAGAGGTCTTGGTTCTGGTCTGGAGGTGAGAGGATCACCAGCACTGACCCCTAGGGAATGCCACTGCTTGCCTTCATACTTTCTGATGAGGTACTTGCCATTTGTACTGTGTGGGTTCTGTCTTGTAGCCAGTTTGCTATCTATATTACCTAATAGGGATCTATTTTTAAAACATTAAACTTACTTACAATGACAGCATGGTTATGTTGAATACTTTGGTAAAGTCAAGATATGCAGTATAAATAACATAACCACTGTTGACAGCCTGTATAACCCTCTCAAAGAAGTTAACCAGACTCATCAGACTGTATCTCATCTTGACACAGCCAAATTACTGATGGTCAAACATAACGAGATTTTTGATATCATAGTTTATGAGGTCGGGTATAATACATTTCATGACTTTACAGATGAGACTCATCAGGCTGGTGGTTCTGTAATTCTGGGGTTAGAAGTAGGGCTTTCATTATGGAGAGGCATCATCACTGTGGTTAACAAAACTAAAATGTGTACCTAAACTTTGGTTAAACAATTTGAGGAATAGTTCGTCAAGGGCATGATTAGCACTATATAGTCAATAGCCAGGTGTATTGTCAGGACCCATGCATGAAATATTTTTAGAAAGCACCTTCAATACATGCTCATTTGTGTTACTATGGTATTTAAGGAATTCAGGGATAGGTGGACCTTGGATAGAAGTTCTTGGGATAAAGTGTGGGCTGAATTTGTTACTTAGTATATGGACTATATCTATTGAGTCTGACTTGGGTAGGAGGCACCATTTTAAACAGGTGCAGAGCCATGCTGTGTGTTATTTCTTAAGTTATTAATGTAGATAAAGAATGATTTATAATTTACCTTAACTGTTACCCTACTACCCTAAGTTCAAGTTTTTAGTAATATTTTTGATACTATGTTTGCTATGAGGGTTTTTTTTATCTAATCTACAATAAAATGTGTATTTTTTTTCCTTTTGTTATAAAGATTATTTGTGTTGGAGGACAGCCACAGTGGTTTGTTTTTCAATTCTCCATTTTATTTTGCGCTTCAGACTGAGATTTCTGCACATTTATCTAAATGAGTATAGAACTCCTCTGTGAAACTACCTGCTGAGTCACTGTTGGGGCCGATGCTGCCATGAATGAATTTTGAAAGCTCATGATAGAACTGGATGAGGTTAGTATATCTGAAATCCCTGAATTCAGATATATTAGAAGCAGGGACTTTAGAGATTTTGAAGGTGAAAGTCATACTGAGATCAGATTGTCCTCTAGTGGGTTTGTTTAACTATGTGTACCATGCATATTTTGTTTATTAACTCTAAGAACTTCTGGAATACTTTAGATTGGCTATATAGATGGCAGTTTACTGAGGTGTACTTAAAGTCTCTCAATACAATATAATTCTTATTAATAAGAAATTCAGCAAATACATTTAAGAATCTTAAATGATTATTAGAGTACACTCAGTGTGTCCTGTAACAGGTTATAGGCTAATATTTTCTTTTGTCTATGGTGATGTTGAGTTCTGAGTTCAATTCATGAGTCTGTGGGAATCTGCCAGGACATGTTATGGTACTTGGCAAATATGGAACTGGTACCACAGTTACCATCATGCCTAAAGGCATGGTCAGCACAGAACCCCACTACAGTGATGAATGTTGTCTTTACATTTAAACCAAGCCTCCAAATGCAGGAGAGCCTTAAGACTGATATGTTTGTTGTTAAGACTTCTCGCATTGACAAGAACTACCTTAATATGATCTGGTTGCAGGTTAAATAAGTTTGCTACATTTGAATGTTCATTAGCTGAACACTGCCTGAAATTATGGGACAGCAAAGGCTTTAAAGAGTATGTAGAAACCTTGGAAACAAAAGTGCAGATCATCCTTTGTGAATCAAGCTGAACTGTCAAGTATCTCCATGCTGACATATGTTGGATCCCCTGAAATGGCAATAACTACTTAACCAGTTGTTGAAGCCAATTGACTTTTTTGTGTGTAGACATCATTCTTAGAGACAGAAGGATTCCACACAGGACAATTGTCTTTCCAGCATTTCTCATATGCATGGAGAGTTCTATATATCTCTCTGCATGCCATTTTGGGTTTTATGTCCCAAGTCATTCAATATTTCTGATGGGCCATCACCATGTCACGGTCATATATTTATCTGAAGAAAAGGTTGTTAGAGCTCATCTGATGTCAGAGATCCTGGTGCTTGAAACAGAACTCACTATAACCCAGCCTTTGTTCAGCCTTGTGAGTGGAAGATCTGAGTGCCTAACTATTGAGTCACCATTCACTAAACCATTAGTATTATTAGTACAGTTGAGAACAGAGTTTGGAGTAATAGACTTGAACTGGTATGACTCTTGATGACTGTTGTAGGTGTGAATTAAGAAGATGAGGTGTTGGATTGTTGTGGAGACCTACTGGGGGATTCAATAAATTTTACATGATCATTTTTACAGTATG
This sequence comes from Protopterus annectens, assembly GCF_019279795.1. Classification (NCBI taxonomy): domain Eukaryota; kingdom Metazoa; phylum Chordata; order Ceratodontiformes; family Protopteridae; genus Protopterus; species Protopterus annectens. The sequence continues at coordinate 170,339,477 of NC_056745.1, read as the reverse complement.
TGCTTTGCTGCATGATGCACACATGGCAGCAAAAGGTTTTAGATTCAGTAAACTCTGCTTAGCAGCACACAGCGGCACGCTCTCACATGCAAATATGGAAACTTTTGTGGCATGCAAATTACAGCATAAGTAGCTAAATTGTATGCTAATGAAGCAAATCAACATGGTGGAGCAATTCAACAACCTCTAAAGCAACCACGTGGACTCCATGTTTCTGTTGGCTGTGTATTCCAAAACTTTCTGAATACAGCCTTGGAAAGGAGTCTACACAGAAACAACAGCAAGAAAAAGCTCTTACATTTCTGCAGAACTGCCCTTAACATGTAACACCACACATATTCTGACCTAATTACACATGGTGGATGCTAGAAAATCAGTGTAACAATCATAACAATGTAATTTTAAGTGCCATGACATAAACGTACCTTCGCTCCCCCAACCCCAAATGGCAAATATACTTGTAAGTAATGCAGGCTGCTAAAATGTGTAAAATTCCATGAAACAGAGTATTATACTGTAATGTAAGCATATGCAGGATGTAGCTGATGGATTACAGTATTCTATTGTTACAACATTTCGCTCCTGTGCTGTTTTCCTGCCCACACAGTTACTAGCCATGGAGATTCTGGGTGGTCAGCATGGTGAATATGTAAATGAAGTCAAAACTTATTAAAATTGTTGAATTTCAAAAAAGAGTAACCATGCAGGGATGTTCACTTCATCTAGGCACTTCCACAATGTTCGTGTTGCATGCATGGTAACAGTGAATGCTGACATCAGGGGGTGCAGAGGTGAATATGTAAGGCTGTGAAGAATGAAAGTGCATGTAAGCAGTGCACAATTCCTAAGTTCTGTGTCATCCTCTTTATTTGTTTGTTAAAATGTGTGGTCTCTGTCCATTTTACCTTTATTTTTTTTTTTTACTTTTTCCATTGTTTGCACAACCACAATAAACAGTAGAATGATTGACAGGTTTCTCTGTGTTTTGTATAACTATCCCTGTGGGAGCACATGTATGTGTTAAGACTGGAATATAGATGGTTGTGGGTTTGACTACAGGGCATGCAACCTTTTCTTCACTTTTATAGTCCATGTTTTTGTGATATCTCAAGAAAGGAGAAAATATCAATTTTCCCTGTGCTTACTTTATTTATGCAAAGATGCATGGAAGTGTGCAAAGGTGCGCATAGCTGCAAATGAGTGCTAATGAGCAAGTAACAGGTGTGTTTAATAGATGCTAGTTATAGCATAAACAGGTGAATTGCATGCTAATCAACCAATCCAACACAGTGGAGCTATTCAACAATGTACAAAGTATCCATGCAGCCTCCATCCTGTTTTTTCCTTTATCCTGCAATATCTTTGGATTAGAGACAAGGACGTTTTAACTGACGTAATGCTAGGGGCTGCTGTAGCTATTCTACATCTGTACATGCTAGAGGCTGAAGCCAATGCTGCTGCTGCTGCTGACAATAGGCCTGGACTGAGAAGTAGAAGAGTGTTCAGGCTCAGAGTAACTTTCCAGGTGCTACATGAGCTGGACATTGTAGAGATATGTAGCCATAGTGGACAGGGACACATTACAAGAATTATATGAGCACTGCCACTCTCAACTCAGAGCCAGAGCCAATTGAGGGGAACCCATCCCAGTGGAAATTAAGGTATGTGTAGCCCTTAGAATATTAACTACTGGTACCTTTCAAAGACCAAATGAGGACATGATTGGTGTGTCATAGGCATCGGACTCCAGTATCCTCCAACAGCTTCTGGATGCTATGCTCATGCATGCCAGTGAGCACATATTTTTCCCCAGTACTTCTAAAGAGAGGGCCAGCAACGTGGAACTGTTTTACCATGTAACACACTACTCTGAAGTACTAGGTGCCATAGATTGCACTCATGTACACACTAAGGCACCATTTGGTGAGCAGGGTAGAATCTACATTAACCACAAGAGATACCACTCCATCAACTGCTAAGCCTTGTGTAAAGCCCAGGGAATTATCTTGAATGAGTATGCTGGCAACCCTGGCAGTTATCGTGACTCCAATATCTGGCACACATCACAGCTGTACCAAATGTTTGCTAGGGGGGACATATTAAAGGACCATTCTTGGGGGTTGCTGGCTATGCTCTGGAACCATGGCTAATGAGACCCTTCAGAAGTGCACACACACATCCACAGAAAAATGCCATAATGAGGCACATGCTCAAACTAGAAACATCATAGATCATGTGTTTGGGCTTCTGAAGTCACCATTCTGGTGCCTAGATATATCTGGTGGAGTTGTGATGTATAATCCACATATGTACACAAATGTTCAGAGTATGTGCTATGCTCGACAATCTGATCTTGCAGAAACAGATGCAGCAGGACCAGCAAGGGGTAGGGACACACATCCCCCACGAATGCCTAGATCACCACAGCCACAGTCAGAGGACTCAGAGGAGAACCCCCCCAGTTGCTGTCCCTGTAGGCAGGCATAGGGATGCTCAGTATGCCCTTGCTTTTGCTAAGAGACAACACATACCACATTCACTGACCACCTAGGGACCTAATACCTTTCTCCTACTCACATACATATAGAAAAATTGATGCCAGACAACTCACATAATCTTTACTTCCCCATGTATTGGCTGTATACTGCATGTATCAGACAGAGTCAGCCCTGAACTAAAGGTGTGTCAACCAGTAAGTCCTGAACCTAGAGTGCATTCCTTAATAATATTGTGGCATATCCTTGTATTTTCTAACTTAGCACAATAATTCATCACCCGGAGACTCCCTACACTATGGAACAGAATCCCAGTCCATGTGAGGCAGAGCCCCTCAATGACTCTGTTCAAGAGAAATCTTGACGAGTGGATGGGAGATCGTAGGTTTACCCCGGGAATCATCTCTGTATCACTGCTGGACAGAGGCACAGCAAACTAATGGGTATAGTATTCTCATCATAAGGGGTGGTGAAAGCCACACACACTCTGGCTAGGCTTATAAATGCCCTACGGCAGATAGCCTAGTATGAACCTATGAACCTATGAACCTATAATCAACTAATTAGTGGTAGATTTGTATAAAAGTACCTTAACATGTGACACCAGACACTTATTTTAGCTTATATTTCTCCATTAGTAGTCAGTAGGCCTCACTTATTAAGGATTCGCACAGTCATACCTGTGAAGAAATTTGATGTTCCCTGCATGGCCTCAGTTTAGCACCATACCTTTGCACTGGTAAATTATTAAAAAAAGAAGTTAGAAAATGATGATGCACATTGCAATTTCAGACATCAGACTTGTTTGTGTAATAACAGCAATTGAGTTTGGCCCACCCCACAAAAAATAGGAGTGTACCCTTGTTCCTGCCATAACAGTAACTCAGCTATGCTAACCTCAAAAGAACAGTATATGGGCATTTGTGCCATCCAACCTGGACTTCTTTGGCAACTGCATATCATATTATTCCCAATTAATATCCTCTCACAAGTTAAGGCCAATGATATGGAATGACTCACACACTGCATCTGTTAGATAACTGATGAATGATCAAGAAACACAGAAAGGTAACACAGAGCTGTATATTTGTAAGCATAATTATGACAGGATGTGTGATCACTAACTGCTCTATGTCCAAATATAGTAAAGTGAATTAAATATACAAATCACAGCTGATGGTTTGATACAAGTGTATATTGTGATGCAGTTGGTTGGGTGAAGAATGACTTTATTTCATTGATGCAAAGCTATTTGTGTGGCAAAGAGGACTAAGGCATCCCTAATGTTTTCTGAAGTTGTATTGGTGTGAGGGTTCAAATCCTGACATATGTAGAATTTTGTAATGTGTACTATTAAGTTATACTGTGCTTTTACAGATTTTGCATATGTGCTCCTTATTTTTAGCATCTTTTCTTCTGTCTTCTTTTAATTCCACTTTTGCAGGATGCTTTCCATCCCCAAAAAATGTTTTGCTTTGCTTATCTTGTTTGTGTGAAGTGCAACACTGTAGAAACAGGGGAAAACCAGATTGCCTAGAAAGCCGACACCCAAAAATAGAAAACGGATACATTCAATTAATACTCTTACCCATTGCAAGCAGCCAGCCAGGAGTACAGATGAGACCAGGGTATAGTAGCAAAGATTAGCAATGCGGCTTGTGTCAGATGGGACCGGGGTATAGTAGCAAAGATAAGCAATGTGGCTCTTGTTTGCACACTGCTTCCATGCGCGCAAACAGGCCTATCTCATATGCGTGTGCACTTTGTTAACCATCACTCAAATCCAATGCCTATTGCACTATGGAATTGTATATGCAATATTTTATTACTGGTGTTTATTCTCCATTTCCTTTGTATGACATAAAACTACATGTGGGAACATTGTAAGGGCACAATATAACTATATGTCATATATTTATAATATGTCAATTTGTTTCCCACCAAACCACCCTAAACAAGCACTACAACTCTGAGTTTCTTTACCTTTTCCACACATATATCAACTACAATCCAAAGTGTTATACATAATGCTGTGGGCGCGCTTATGAGCAGGGCCACTTGGTAGTGCTCACAGCCTTGCTCTGCAAAACTCAAACAGCCATGTATGCTCAATAAGGGTCCTTGTGTTGTTACACAGCTAGGGTTCCAAACAGCATACTGCTATTAGGCTACTAGCCTCAGATGACACTATGAAGCAATGTACCTATGCAGGCCTCCCAACCTCTTTTCTTCTACTTGGCCTGTTGATGTCATCTACTATAAGTTTACTTGCAGTCCTAACAAAATTGAACTTGTGCCATAGTGCATGCATTAAGTACTGTGTTCTGTAGTGTTTGCACTTAGATAAGTAGAAGTTCTACTCTCATTGCAGTGAAATGGAGGGGAGTTGTGTGTGTGAGTTGTTGCTAGACATTACAATAAGCCTTTTACAGCAGCCTGTGGGACACTGCTATCTTGTCCTCAAAAGACGCTGTTGATGTCATCATCATGGATCATCTTTTACACACACTCCAAGTTGGACTTGAGCCATAGTGTGTGCATTAAGTACTGTGTTCTGCAGTTTGAGTACTTAGATAAGTAGGAGTTTTATTCTCACTGCAGTCAAATGGGGGTGGTGTTTAAGTGTGTGAGTCATTGCTGGACTTTACAGTGAGCCTTTTACAGCAGCATATGGGACACTGTTACCCTGTCCTGGACAGACTCACATCTGATATTATTAGGTTATACAGTAAGCAGAAGAAGGTGTTGTTTACAAATGCAAAAGTTAGAACCCAGAACTGGAAGACCACCCTCCTCAGCCTAAACAAGCAAATAAAATAACCTCAACCCTTATTTCCCCTTTTTTTTTTTTTTTGATTTTTTTCTTTCCCCCACAGCACAGTGAGATAGGCCTGGTCCACATAATCCACCTGCTCCCATTACATTGGCTATGGCACTAAGGCCTAGCACATCTGAGCAGCAACCGGAAACACCCCTTGAGCTGCACTTGCACTACCTGGCCCCTCAGGTACTTCTGACCCAGAGGACAGGCCTGTGGTTCCCTCTGGGAGTAATGGCAGAGGGGGTGATTTTCGTCTGAGAAGAACTGCTGCACAGGGTGTAGGATTGTGTGTCACACTGTAGGTGCACTCCTATGCCAGATGGAGATACTACTCTCCATCATTTTACTGAATAACACAAGGAGATGCAGATGTCAGGCACTGCAGCCATTGGCTCAGTGAGCTGACAGTGATGACAGCCCAGTGGGTGAGGACTCAGTTCTCACTGTCACCCAGCTTGACATCCATGGGTTTGCGAGGTTCATATCCTTTCCCCAACCATGGTGTTCACCCACCTCTTGTTTTCTTCACCATCCCTGTGTCTTGTCTTGTATGTCCTGTCTGTCAGCAATTGCTTCCTCACTTTGCCACCTTACCTGCCTCAGACATACCCATGTCCCATTCCCAACATTCCTCTCTCTATTCAAAAAAAATGCACCTGACCCAAAAAAAATGGTGTGGCTGTGGGGCTTGCATATAGTACTGTGTTCTGTAGTGTGTGCACTTAGACAGGTAGGGGTTCTGTTCTCACTGCGATCAAGTGTGTGTGTGTGTGTGTGTGTGTGTGTGTGTGTGTGTGTGTAGGGGTCCTCCATGTGAAAGTGGTGTGTGAGAGTCTGCATGAACACAGCCAAGCTCATTGCTAGCTCTATGTCGTGGTATGTTGGACAGGTGTATACCATGCATGGCAGAGGTGGCAGTTAATCAAATTTGCCACTGACCATGGTAACTGTCTCTGTCAGGAGTTGCACAAGCACATTCATGACTAAGGTCAGATGGAGTGTTGTTACCTGAGCGTGACCAATGTATGCTGGACTTGCCCCCTTCATGGGAATGCCCGGCACTATGACCCCATGGCCTGCCACATCTGGGTGTAGACAGCAAACTCCCTGATGGACCAGCAGCAGTACTGCTACTACAGGACTGTGATCGGGAATGGCCTTGTTGGCTCGCAGCAGATGCTGTGGCTGACCTATGCCCATGTGGACACCATTCTCCTCCCAGCAGACTTTCCATCACAGACACTGCTTGTTCCATTACAGACACCCCTTGGTCCCTCACCGACACCATTTGTTCCAATGTGTCATTCATCTGATCCAGGGAATCTGCCACACGGTGGAGGCAGTCATGCAAATCAGATTGTGCCACATCTAAAACCCTGAGCATTTATCTGGAGCATCTTTTTGAACATGTCTGTCCCTCCACGATAGCCCTACACATACGTTGACTGTCACAGGAAGAGACACCTGCACCAGGTGGAGGAAGGACAGCAGGCCTTCTCTGAGCACCCCTATAAACCCTTCTGTGTGGCACTTTGCCAACACTTTGGCTACAGCCAGACTCAACTGGCACTGAAGCTACAGTAGCCACTCTTCCCTGCTCACTGCCATCACCCTTCACCTGTCCTATATTTATGGGCTCAGTAGACTGGGTAGGTATAGACCTACTGGCTGTGTTAGGGGGAAAAGAAGGTGGTAGCTGGATGTCAACCTCTGTGTCAGATTCAGTCTGTCCACCCCCATGACAGTTCCCCAGTTTCCCCACCATTATCATCAGTGTCTGATGAGACACTGACATCAGCTGGCACAGGGCCCACACTCCCACTGTCATGATCACCCATGATAAAAAGGGAGAAACACAGTCATACATTAAAACCTGCACTACCATGGTGCAATATATACTAAACAACTAACAGTGCTACCACTATTAATGACAGTACAGCAGTACACACAACAGGCCTAAAATGACATATTCGATTTCTAGAAATTGATCTGCAGTACTGAAATAACTTGATTTGGCTTACCACCTGCAGGAGGCCTACATTGCTGGAGTCCTGATGTTCCTGATATAAGTTAAGCAAGCGGTAAGGCCAACATCATCACATTTAACAGTAGGACAGGAGGTATTATACGTACTCCTTTCAATTAGCATGACATGTTACTTTAACAAGAATGTGACTGACAACTCTAAACTGAGCTTATCACTGTACTAATATTAAATTCCTCTCACCCCAAAAAAGCACAACTGACACAGAAGTAACTTTTACTTCACTTCTTTTACTATACAACAGTATTGCACTGGTTATATAACAAAGTCTACCTGGAAGATCTTCCTGGGACTGAGAAGGAGTTGCACCCACATCAAGGACATATTGTGGGCCACTCTGCTGTGAGTTGTCCTGTGTCAGAAGATTCGCCAGAAATTCTTCATTGGAGGTGAGAGGTGGTTTTGCAGCAGGCCCACCCCTGGTTACCCTCTGATCTCAGGCAACAGCAGCTGCACACCTCTGTGCAGATGTGAGCATGTCAGTGGCCCTGTGTCACACCTGATCATAAGTACTGCCTTGGCTCCCAACATTTATGTTATCAATAATTTGCTGCCATATCCTCAGCTTCTCTGGTATATTGAGACAACCCCTTCCAAGAAGAAAAGCACCACTATTATTGTGTTTTCTGCCTCACTGAAAGGGGGGGGGTAGTGAGCCTCAATGACATTTTCAGTTCTAAAACACAACAAAATGGCAATTACACACAACTATCATATAACTACAAAGTAACTGTTACCAGATAAAACAATTAAGGTAGGCAGTTAGTAGTGCCCACTGGAAAAATATAAGACATACGACAAATGTGAAATACTAACAAGAGGCAGGATGCAAAACAAAGATGTGAAATACTAACAACAGGCAGGATACAAAACAAGGAGAGTAGCAAGAGCAACACATCCTTGTATGTGCCATAGCAGTTACTTATCTGTGCCCCCCCAAAAGAACAGTCCGTTCTAGTTTATGACATAACAGTAACTTCTCTTTGCTTCTCCCATCCACTAAAGGACAGCCACACAAACCATTTTGCTAACGAGTGAGAGGTTGGCATAATGGTTAAGGTGTTTACTTTACAGACGCAAGGTGCAGGGTTTGATCACCACATGGGGTGATTGGCTAGGCTTAAAGCCAATAAAGGACCTGTCCCTGTATTGCACAGCTTACTATTTTCATACATTGTCAATCATTTGTACCTCTGAAATGGCTTGACAAACATGGAGATGCCATCAGTACACTTCTAAATAATGCATACAGATAGTGTAAACGGCTTTGCTTCACATTATTCATTAATATATTCCAGCATATGCATTATGTAGGTAAAAAAATGACAACATACCTGCTGGAGTTCAATAATCCTCTGTAAAGAGAGCTTGGGAAATATATTGTTTTGCTGAACATGTAGCAAGTATCCTCACCATCAGTTTGGCTAGTTACACATTTTCTTTTTTGTAATGGAGTAGATTATTAATGGACTTCATTTATCTAGGCTGTATTTCAGAGATGCTAATTGCAGCATAAGCAGCTGAATTGCATGCTAACCAATCAATCTGGTGAAGCTGTTCAAGAAGTTATAAAGCAATCATTTAAACTCGTTGTTTTTTCCTGTGGATTTTCAAAGTAGTGGAGTACAGAAATAGAAAGTCTACACATACAGAATGTTAGGAGCTGCTGCTGCTTAACTCCATTTGTATGTACTACAGGCTGCAGGAAATGCTGCTGTTGCTGCCAATAGCCCTAGGCCAAGACAGAGAAGAGTCTTCAGGCCACATTTAATTTATCACAGCATACATGGCATGGATATTGTAGTGTGCTACAGGGTGGACAGGGACACAATACAGGAATTCTGTGACCCCCTGCTAGCCTCAGATCAGAGCCACAGCCTTAGTCTCCCATGTATTGGCTGTGTACTGCTTGCATTACAGTCAGCCCTAAACTAATACTGTGTCAATTGCTACATTTACAAGGTAAGTCCTGAACAGGTACTGTATTGTATGATAATATTATGACATGTCCTTGTATTTCATCACTTGGTACAGTAAGCAACTGCAAGGTGTGAGATTTATACAGAAATTAATATCACATGTGACTCCAGAGACGTTTTTGACCTGTATGTGTCGATCAGCAAGTAGTAGTAGGCCTCAGGCCTCAAAGATTCACACACTGATACCTCCTCAAAATAATGATGATCACTGCATGCCGTCAGTTTAGCAACATATGTTTGAAATGGGAAATTGTAACAAAGGAGTTTGGAAGTAATGAGGAAACCTAGCAGTTTTTGGCTTCACCACCCTCACAAGATCAAACCAGCAGGATGCAAAACAAGGAGAGTAACAAGTGCAACATAGCCTTATTTGTGCCATAACAGTAGCTCAGCCTGGATCTAGCCCCATGACAGGAACCCAAATTTGCTCCCCACACCCAAAACAGCAGTCTATACTTGTTTGTGGCATCCAAACTTCTATTAATTTGATGGCAACTGCATATGATATTGTTCCCAGTGAATATCCTTACATATTTTAAGGTAAATGATATAGACTGGCTTATACACTGCATGTCCCTGAGTACTAGTCAGATAACTGATGAATGACCAAGAAACACAGAAAGGTAGGACACAGCTATATAGTTGCAGAGAATAATCATAACAGGTCATGTGATCACTAAGCGCACTACATCCAGATATATAAAATATACATTTACTATTGCATTTGGCTGTGTGAGGAATTATGTCATGTATTTGCTGCAAAGGTATTTGTGGGGCAAAGATGGATAAGTCCCCCACCTGTTTTGTGACAGTGAATTGCAGTGAGAGTTGGAATCCAAACCTATGTAGTCATATCTCATGTGTACTAACAGTTTCTACTCTGTATGTTACAGACTGATTTTCCACATTTTAACTAATTCTCCATGTTTTATAGTTTTTTCTGTTTTAGTTTTTGGGGGACCACTGTTTGTACGATGCTCCCCTTACCACAAATGACTTTGGTTATCCACATTTCATTTGCATGTCGTGTGGTACTACACAAACTAGATAAAGGGACCACTCAGGTATCAGACAGGACTCAGACAGCCAGAAACATAGACCAGATACATTCAATTAATACTATCGACCATCGTACTAACACATTCTATCGGCCATCATACTAACACATTTCCTGGCAGTGCGTACTCTCATGCAACATGTTTCAACGATGGTAAGAGAAGCACGATACTTTCAAATGTTGCAAATCCAGAAAGTGAGCACTCTCGGTAAGTGTGATACCTGAAATTGGTGGGAAAACATCATTCTACATTGGTCTTGATCTGTGATAGGCATGGCTGGCATTCTTGGAAAGTTTTTGATATTCCATGCTCAAAGATGGGGGGGCCCACAATTCCAAAGTGTTTTTTGGACTCCTAGTCAATGAACATGGGCCCAGGCTGTTTTAGAGTGCTATCATAGCTTGGATTACAAAGCAAAGGCATGGAATAGTCTGGCCCAGACTCTGACCAGTGCTACCTGTCTCCCAGCACTGCTGAACAATGTAGGAACCACTACAGAGCCCTCAGGGTGAGGAAGAGGGCTACCCTCAACCATTAAATGGAGGAATGTGGGACTGGAGACACCCCACAGATGTGTAACAATTACAGGGACTACTTGTCAGCATTAAAAGCTGGATATAGTCAGGACTGGTATGCTTAATGGTATTCTGTTGTGGTCTGTTTTTACCACAACCATCACAGACCAGGAACTAAATGTGTGAACCCATGCCGCTAGATTGGCATGGATGTAAAATGCATGTGGTATGTACGCATCCCAACAGTGGGGTTATTTTAACACTAAAACATACAACACATTTATTTGTTACTTATACAGTTGTATCAAATTAAGCATTTATTTCTTGACTGAAACAGAGAAGTACGCATGCATTACTCTGTAGGGCAAAAGAACAATTCATTATTACAAAGTAATCATAGGCTGTGCCTTCAAAATCCACACTGCCCAAATATACAATACTGTTAAGGTTTTATCAATGCTGCAATGTAACATCAGAGCTGTGAAGCAGTGGCACCATTGGCTTGCTGTAAACTGTAATCAATATATTTGGACCATGCATATGTGCAAGGTATGCACACATCCATGATTGCTTACTGCAATCTGTAGTATATTGTGCATCTGTTAGTAGATAGGCAGCCTTAACAGTAAACAAAGGTATTTGTTTGGAGTTTGTAGTGTTAAAAGTAAAGGTAACAGGACAGAGTAAAATAATTGTGTCAGTGCTTTGTATGTCACATATGATGTTACTAGTGTTCTCCCTTTTTTCTCTCACCTCAACCCTTTTCTCTTTTTTTTTGGAGGGGGGGTTATTATTTTCTCTTTTATGTGTGTTTTATATTTTTTGTTTTTCCCCACAGCACAGCAGGGTAGGACTGTCAAACACAGGATCCACCTGCCCCCACTGCATTGGCTACAGTACCAATGCCAAGCATGTCTGGTGCAGAACCTGGTAGTACCCCCCTGCAGTACCCAGCCCCTCAGGTAGTTCTGCCCAGGAGGATAGGCCTGTGGCTCCCTCAGGGAGCAGTGGCAGAGGTGGTGAGTGTATCATCCATGATGAACTGCTAGGGATAGTGTGTAGGAGTATGCACCACACTGTTGGTGCACACCTACGCTCACTGGAGACACTGCTCTCCATCATTGTATTAAATAACACAAGGAGGCATAGACATCAGACACTGCAGCCAACAGTGCAGTGAGGTGACAGTGATGACAATCCACTGGGTGAGAACTCAATTCTCATTGTCACCCAACTTGATATCCATGGGTATGTGATGTCCCCACCACTGTCTCTGTTTCTTGTCTTGTTTGTCTTGTCTGTCTGCAATTGCTTCCTCACCTGCCTAACTTACCTCACCCAGACATCCCTACTGCCCTTCCTCAACATTCGTCTCTCTCTCTCTCTCTCTCTCAAAAAAAAAAGGGGCACCTGTCCCACAAAAAATATTGTCCCATACATAGTTCTTCAATTTGCATAAGTGTCTTCATGACACACTTGATTCTGTCCAATTCTCTATACAACAGATTGTGTTGTGGTTACCCCTCTCTCTGGGGATGACAGTCCAAATTCAGCAAAACGTGTATGTTTTATTCTGGAAGAAATAGATAGCTATGATTCTTTCCTACATCCTTCCTGCACATTCCTGCCTTGTTTTCACTTTGTCAATTCCCCTTCTTGCTCACCATTTCTTTTCTTTAAAGCATAATCGCTTGGTTGTGCACATTGAGCATTAACACGCAGCTACAGCCAAAAAAGTTCTAGCTATTATATAGTTGGATGGGAAATCAGTACCATCTAGCCATAATTAGATGGTAAAATGGGGAGCAAGCAGGGGAATGCACAAATCCTACAGTTAGTCTTCCTAGATTTAGGAAGTTTTGGTAAAGAATTTGTATACCCTTAATATAAGCCATTTTAAGATGTGAGTTTGTTTAGATTATGGTAGAAGTTTGTGCTGTTCACACAGTTTATGTTTTTCAGGATAAGGATTAGTTAAATATTTGCAGCTCTAACAGATGGAATTATTTTTGTTGAGTAAAAGCTCATTAGCTGTGAGCATAAGGCAGTTTCTACACTGTTTGAGCATACTAAGAGCTAAGAGGCAGTTTCTACACAGTTTGAGCATACTAAGTGTTAAGAGGCAGTTTCTACACTGTTTGAGCATACTAAGTGTTAAGAGGCAGTTTCTACACTGTTTGAGCATACTAAGTGTTAAGAGGCAGTTTCTACACTGTTTGAGCATACTACACTGTTTGACATACTAAGTGTTAAGAGGCAGTTTCTACACTGTTTGAGCATACTAAGAGCTAAGAGGCAGTTTCTACACAGTTTGAGCATACTAAGTGTTAAGAGGCAGTTTCTACACTGTTTGAGCATACTAAGTGTTAAGAGGCAGTTTCTACACTGTTTGAGCATACTAAGTGTTGAGGCAGTTTCTACACTGTTTGAGCATACTAAGTGTTAAGAGGCAGTTTCTACACTGTTTGAGCATACTAAGTGTTAAGAGGCAGTTTCTACATTGTTTGAGCATACTAAGTGTTAAGAGACTAGAAGAGGCTGGCAGCAGAAGGGAAACAAGTTGTTTGAGCTAACATTTTTGTTCAATGATTCTGAGAATTTAGTTGAGACTTACAAAGCCTAAATTAAGTGTAACTGTGACCTTGTTTATGGAGGGGATGCAACTCAGTCGGCATCTTATAGAGAGATACACTAACTAACACGGAATAACTATACATAATCAAATCAAATGATTTAAGGAGGGAAACACTCAAAACTATTGAAAGTAACTCAGTTTTATCTTCTTTTTTTTTTTTTGCTATTTTTTCCATCTAAATGCATTTAATTTAGCCTCCATGTCATTATCTTTCCTGATTTTTTTTACCTTAAGCCACCACATGTCCATACTTTCTGCTATTTATTTTTCAGTTTTGGTTATTTTCTGTCCTTCCAGACATCCCGCTCTTCTTTTTTCTTCTAGTTCTTTTTTCCATTTTCCCCTCCTGCCCATTTTTTTTTTTACTTTCTTCAGTTTGATTTCCCATTTTTTTAAATATTTACCTCTCTTGTTCTTCCATGCTACCGCTTCCTGAATTGTCCGGTCTCTTTATGCTGCCTCTCTTCTCTTTTGTAGTTCTCATCTTGGCTGATTTCATTCTACTTTTACTACCCCATCCTCATATTCCCCTGTAATCATAAACTCATCTGTCCTACTTCCCTGATCTGTCTTCCTCTTTAGAATGTAAATTGTTTTTCTTCATGATATTCTCTTCAAATGTCTACTCAAATACCCCTTACTCCATCGGTTTTCTAAAATCAGTCAGTCTCTTGCTAATATTTCCTTTCTTTCCTGATTTTTCTCTCCTTTTCTTGTATTAGCACAATATTGTAATCCTTCCCATACATTCTGCTAAGGCCCCCATCCCTTGTTTTCTTCACAATGATTGAATAAATTCTCAAATAACCTGTTACCTGTAGTTGAAGCTTATGCATTTTCTGTTTTCCAGTTCACTTCTTGAAGTTCTCCTTCCAAGATTATCCACCCTTCTTTCTCAGGAAAGCATGCCCTGTCTTCCTTCACTGCCAGTCCCAAATTCTTTGGGAGGGTGGCCTAATGGTTAAGGTGTTTGCCTTACAAACACAAGGTACAGGGTTTGAATCTCACAGGGGATAACTGGCTAGGCTTAAAATGGCTCGCAAGGGCAGTTATCCTAGTACTAACCTATGAACCTAATCAAAACCTAAATAGAATTGTGAACCCTGCCTTTCTACATGGACTTTGATTTCTTTATGATATTCCTAGAATATCACTTTCTTCTGCAATATTATCTTTCTTTTTGTTTCTGATAGTAGGGAAATAACTTCTCCCTCTCTTGCACATCTCCTTGCAATTCTATTTCTTTATAATGTGTTTGATACTTACTGCATCCCAGGTCAGAAGTCACCACCCCACTTACTTCCCTTTCTTAATTCCCTCTTAGTCTAGATGGACAAACTCATCTTTATCCACCTTCAGTACCCCTCTTTCATTGCCACCGAGTTTTTCTCATCTCTTTACTTCATCTCTAACTGAAATCAGCCTTAATATCAGTTAGTGATTGCATTACCCGCACATGCACATTGCTACATTTATGTGACCAGGAAAAGGCATGTATAAAAAAACAATGTTCATATCATTTTTACGTATGTCAGCATCTTCAGCACAGACTTAGAAGCTGCTTTTCCTCTTTTGTACCTACTGCTTCTTCCCCCATTTAGCAACAGCTGAAAATTATACAACCCATTAATGTGATGATTGTTTTAGCTTCAACCTGCTTTAAACATTAGTGAGGTTGGTTGCATGGCTATTGTCTAGATGTACAACTTTTAAAAATACACTTTTATTGGCTTCATTATAAACCCACCCACCTCCGAACACCAATATGAGACTCCTAATTTTTAAGTTTCCCTTGTACTACTTCTGCTTATCTGTTTTAGTTTTGATTCTTCATTCTTTTTGCACTGCAAACCATTTTACTCCCCTTCTCCACTCATGCTTTAACTACCATCCTTGCTCCTTAGTGCTTTCCATTTCTACTTGTTCATTCTCCTGTTGCTGCAGAGCCTGGTTTCTCCCATTTTCCCTAACCCCATTGCTGCTGAGTCATTTCTGTCAATGCCTTGTATGCCCACCTGAGAGAGCAGTAGTAGCAGCAGCTGTAGTTGAAGAAGCGCTAGTACTAGCAGCAGTAGCAGTAGTAGCACTAGCAGCAATAATAGAGGTAATAGTACTAGTAGTAGTATTATTAGCAGCAGTAGTAGTTGCAGTAGCATAAGTAGGAGTAGTAGTAGCAGCAGCTGTAGTTGAAGAAGCGCTAGTACTAGCAGCAGTAGCAGTAGTAGCACTAGCAGCAATAATAGAGGTAATAGTACTAGTAATAGTATTACTAGCAGCAGTAGTAGTTGCAGTAGCATAAGTAGGAGTAGTAGTAGCAGCAGCTGTAGTCAAAGAAGCACTAGTACTAGCAGCAGTAGCAGTAGTGGCGGTAGCAGCAGTAATAGAGGTAATAGTACTAGTAATAGTATTACTAGCAGCAGTAGTAGTTGCAGTAGCATAAGTAGGAGTAGTAGTAGCAGCAGCTGTAGTCGAAGAAGCACTAGTGCTAGCAGCAGTAGCAGTAGTAGTGGTAGCAGCAGTAATAGAGGTAATAGTACTAGTAATAGTATTACTAGCAGCAGTAGTAGTTGCAGTAGCATAAGTAGGAGTAGTAGTAGCAGCAGCTGTAGTCAAAGAAGCACTAGTACTAGCAGCAGTAGCAGTAGTGGCGGTAGCAGCATGACCATCTGGAATGGGTAAATACTTTAAAAGATGCAAAATAATTGGTGAAATTATAACCTTAACTGCATGCATTTTCTTGTTAGATATTGCTTCTAAAACTTTGTTTTGAAATAATGTGTAATTTTCTCTTCAGTTGTGTGATTTCCTGTTTTGTCAATTATGTCTTTAAAGTCCTTTCCTGTTATTAACCCTATATGAACTGGCTCAGCTTTATCTTGTATCTTACTTCCGTTATCCAGATGTTTTTCTTTCCCACTCTAGTATCTATAAACTTGTCTAATCAAAAATGTAATCCTACACTTTTTTTGGAATTGTTGGAATATATTTGGCACATTTGGTAAGACTTTTTCTACCTTTTCTTTCATTTATATGCAAGCATTAGCAAATAATGTCAGCTGGGACCTATATTTTCCTTATAGAGCCATCTTTAGCTCTTTCCTGTCTTTTAAATCAAGCTCTTCATTAACTAGTATGACAAATAACCTTGTTTACTTATCCTAGTTATTTTTATACTGTCACATTATATCATTGATTAGTCCTTGACTTTTTAACCATACCAGGATTTTTTCATCAAAGTTTGTATTTTTAAGAGTTTCAAACATAAATTCCTAGTTGACTGTCAATTGCTTTTCTGATATCAAATAAAATAATGCCGTCATATATTTCATAATTTTCCCCTTTCATGTTTAAAAAAACTAGCTAGGAACAACCATTTATCTATACAATGTATGTTATATAACATTCATAGTGCCCATTTTGGATTGGTTTAGTTAAGATCATGTTTGCTTTTTGTCCAGTACTTTTGAAAGAAATTTAAAGTCTACATTTTGTAATGGATTCAGTATATAGTTTGCTGGATCTTCAATTTTGTTTTTATATATTATAAGAAGTTTTATTTCAGTCATGTTTAATGTTTTTTGCAAATGATTCACACTAAAATTAATTAATAAGTGTCACACAGCTGTCTGTCTCCCTTTTTCAGTATTCAATATGAAGGCCATCTAGGTCTGACATTTTATTATTTTTATATTCTTTTACCCACCATTTTGATTTCTACTTGACTCTTGTCTGACTAGAAACATGTAATGTCTTAAGATAATCTATTCTAGCACCATTTTTGAATATTCAGAACTGCTCAGCATTTGGAAAAAAAATAAATTTAATTCCAGAATAATTCTAATAAAGGGCAGTGCTATAATGCATGTTCTCAGGTAACTACTAAAGTCAGGCATATCTCCAAAGGCTTACATAAAATAAAGATTACATTTCAGGTATTACCTCTGATGTTATGGAAAGCCTTTAAAATGAGCAAACAAACATTTTCCAGGCAGTAATGGCATGGCATAGCTGGGCACTGCCAAAATATCTGTCTCATTAATATTAGAATATAATAGTATCTTCATATATTACCAATAATCACTTTATAACATATGATTTAATTCTAACATCATTTGACATAACAAAGAGTGGTAAATTGTTGAAGTTAATTTAAGCTTTTTTTACGGCAGAAATTATACTAGTGACTGGCATTTTTTTAATTATTTGTATCATATTTGATATTTCTATAAACTGTTGGTCATGATTGTTACATAAGATAAGTGAACTTGATCCATCTAAGCAACTAGCACAAAATTTTAACCTACCACTTATGTTACTGCTACAAATGTTGATTAGATAGGAAATCTTCCAAGACAGCATTTGGTTAACACTGTCTATTAAGAATTTCTCAAAGTACTTGATTTGTTGCTTGCTGCCATATAGGACAAACAGACAACTCTCTGAAAATGAATCTGCTGTTTTGGAACAATGTTTTATGCATGTTAATTGTCAAGAACTTCACAGAAGTCTCCTATATGTCTATCCGTGCATTATGTTTACATTATGGCAATTTAAAAAAAAAAAAACATTTTTCCCATACAGGGACACATTCTACTACTGGCAGAAGATAGTGCATGGCCTTTAATACTAGACTAGCAGTAGCTTGAGATCCTTCATTATTTAAACATTCCCTGACTGACCTTTCTTCATTACTATCATTGTGGTTATAAACCGTTTGTAGCTCCTTACCTTAGACACTACCCCATCATTTCCAGCTAATGCATTTCATTTCCAATTTTAGGTATTAAAGCATAAGGAATGGTTGATATAGGACCTGATATGGCAGGGTAATTCTACTTCATTTCCTTCCTTTATTATTTTTATCTTTCCTGTGTATTTGATAAACAAATAGTTAATATCTGCCTAAAGCACAACAACGTTTGACTTGTAATGAATGGATTACTGCTCTTATTGCTATTAACTGCAATCTGCAGGATCTCAGTAGTGCACCCATTAACTGAAGCCATTTTAACTACTTCTTAGTTCATACTTCTGTTAGATTTCTTTTTCCCTTTCTGTGATACTGGCACATGTAGTTTGTCCATTATGTTTATATTTTTGATTGTATTAGATTTTAGTGACATGTTGTAACAATATTATGGTTATTACTAGAATAAAACAACATAGCACCATTCTGTTGATGGAAGTTTCCAGTCTTTGGTGTAGAATCATAAAGTGCTAACACATCATCCCACATAAGTATTCATTTTAAATTGCCATTGACATCCAGCCAGTGTCTAAGGTTTACTAACATACTCAAGACAGTCTTCAAAATTGAGTTGATTGACCACTTTTGAAAGTGTGATACCTGTTTTGGCACGTGATTATACACTAAATATATGGTCAGTTCTTCATTTGAATAAAACAGCTCCTTGTTTAAGTGGCCAGATGGTTGTTTAAGCTGCTATCACACATTTTTGTATTTATTTAATGCCTTAACATTTCTTCATTCGATTTTTGTTCTGAATCTCTTCCTCCTTAGATCTGTTGACCACCAGAATTCTTTTGCTTGCTCCCAAGGATTTCCAGGCAGTTATCATAGTTTTCTTCAATTATCACCATAGCAGTCTAGCATGAAATTGATTCCAAATGCTGATATCAATGATCTGTGAGAATCCACAATCATGAACCTACTTTATGGCTTCAGAAAATGCTTCTTGAAAATTCTTATTGTGGCCCTCAATGTTGTCTTGTCTTGACACCCAGCCTCTGTCATCATCAGGATTGCATTAAACTGGCCTGCCTTTCACCCTGAGGCTGAGCGAGACAGTGTCACCTGCAAATTCCAATCTTCCTCAGGGGGCTCCAGAACATCTGAATCAGTAGTTAATTTTTGGTTATTTGGGTTAATGTCAGGACTTTATTCCATTGTATCACACAGTTGCTAAAATCTAATTTTACCTTTAAAGGCTGATTGCCTTTTTCTAACAATGCACTTTATTTATAAATATTCACCGATATCAGAAAATTGTTTTGTTTAGTTTTTATACTATTGATATTCCAAAAATGAACTATGTTCTGTTTCAAAATTCAGTCATTAAAATCTCACTTACAAAACAATACTTTCTATATATTATCGTTTACTTGCTTGCAATTAGTGTTAGCTAAATATCTTAATACTGTTCCATTTCATTAATTTTTAATAAATAAGGTATGAGAGTTAAATAGAAAATTCCACCCTCAACATAAAACGTTAAATGAAGCTCAAGAATCTACATTAAATAAGCCAGCACTGCAGTGGAGAGGGAAAAAGCTCTAACTATGGCCAAGACAACCCAGGTTTGAGTAGCAACTCAAGCATCTGATGCAATGGCAGGGAGGGCATTTGTCAAAGACACTCCATGAGTTGGCAGTTTGGCATAATAGTTAAGGTATTTACCTTCCAATTGCAAGGAGCAGGGTTTGATTCTCACATGTGGTAATTAGCTAGGTATAAAATGGCCCACAAGGGCAGTTAGCCTAATACTAATTTATGAACCTATGAGGGCAGGCATGGTCCAAAGAAAGGAGTAGCTATTGGATATTGTTGGCAAATGCAGGTCTGCAGGAGTGGGGAAATAAGGGAAGGGCATTATAAGCCCCTTTAAGTCCTAGATTTGCCAATTTTTCATTTCAAGAATTCTGGACATGTATGTGAAAGCAAAATGCATACAGAATAGATGTGTGTGTTTAACCTCCCCTCAAGGGTATTGTCCTACAATATTACTGTGCACAATCAAACATATTCTTGTGTTCTTCAATGTCAGTGACAATATCCCTAAATTCTGGGCTGTCCAGAAACATTTTGGACAGTTGGTAACCTTACCCCCAACAGCAGAGGCAGTTGTAGTAGCCATCCTCTAAGATGCCGTTAATATCCACTCTGGTACCATCTCACATAAATGAGTCCAGTGGAGGAAGGAGGAGCATGTCGACTCAGCAATGGCTGGGGGACTGAGATGGCTGGAATGAATAAAGCAAGGAGAAAGAGGGAGAAATAAAAACTAAAAGGATCTACACTGAATGATGTTAAGAAGTTAGGAAGAGGTGGGAAAAAGACACGGAGTCATCATACTGTGAAGGTCAATGAAATGGAGTCATTATACTGTGAAGGTCAATGAAATGGAGTCCTAATACTGTTAAGGTCAATGAAATGGAGACATTATACTGTGAAGATCAATGAAATCAACAGCCATTTAAAAGTGTACCATGCAGTCAGGAAATTATTGTAATGAAAGAGAAAGTACATGTACCACCAAAGAACAAAACACTGAGAAATGATGGCATTTCTGTTTAACTATTACAGCATCTGGATGAAGCAGTTATAATGCTTACAAGGCTCTACCAATACATTTGGAACACATCATGGATGAGTGGCTCTAAAAGAGCCGTATTTACACCAATCATGAAGTCACTCTCATCCAACATGTCAGTGAGATTCTTCTCAACATTGTATGACCACACTTGGGAAAAGAATTGCCGGAACTGCAAGAAAAAGAGAGAAATAAGACACATGTGGGATGGATCATTGAAAAGACAAATTAATGTCAAAAGGGTGACTATATGTTTATCATTGATTATAACAAGGCCTTTTACTGAGGTGATTACAAAAAGGTCTGTGCCATATTGAGAAGCATGCATGTACCAGAATATCTGACCATTCTCATTCACAATCATTACAGTGAACAAGAACAATGTAACACAATGGTTTGCAGCTGGTAGAACTTGGTAAAGATGCATGTCAAGGCTGTATCTTTTCCCAATACCTGTCTAATTTATATGCAGAACACAAAGATGCTGATAAATGGAAAAAGCAATAAGGTTTTTCTTTAATGTGAAGAAATGTAAATAGCAGACAACCAGCCTGTTTGGCCAAAATTTGATGATGAATCATTCTTGACAGAATGACCATGATGGATTTAGATAAAAAATTTTCAAGTAGAAAACTATATTTTTTCATATGCAGATTTGACTTATCCATGGTATGATATTTTCAGTAATGTCATCTGGATGTGAACTGTAGACAAGGAAAAAACATGTTGGTGAGAAATACTGTGTATATTATGGACTACCCAAGTAGAAAATTAATTGGCATTGCAGGTATAAAACCTAAGTGTTTTCTAGTAAGTAGCTCAAATGACATGACGACATTGATTGCATATTATACAAAGATAAAGATCTTTAGAAAAGTTTGTGTTTGGATAGGATAAAGGACAATATAAAAGAGGAAGACCAGAACATATGATGGCTCAATTCAGTAATGAAGCAATGGATACTGTTGTGTGGATTACTATAGAGACAAAATACAGTTCAGGAAAACCATGCATAGAATCACCATGAGTAGGCAGCAGCTTAACAGGACTTAATAAGAAAAAAATACGATTGTATATTGATTTGTTGTAATAATTATATTAATAATCATTAATAAGATAATCATGAGGTAAACACTGCTTTCAAATACAGAGACATTCTCTACATATTTTTTTTCAAAATACATTTTATTAGAAACAAAATTTAGCAACCCTAAAAATCAGCAATATCATAATGCAAAATAATAAACAGCAACAAAATGCATGTAGTTAGCATACTTGGCTTTTAACATGTTCCTAGGTAGCCTTGTCACTTTATTGAGTTCACTCACACACAGTCAAGGTAGCCTTGTTACTGTATTGAGTTTGCTCACTCACAGTCAAGGTAGTCTTGTCACTGTTTTGAGTTCGTTCACCCATAGTTGAGGAAGCCTTTTCACTGTATTGAGTTTGCTCACACACAATTGAGGTAGCCTTGTCACTGTATTGAGTTTGCTCACACACAGTCGAGGTAGCCTTGTCACTGTATTGCGTTCGCTCACACACAGGCAAGGCAGCCTTGCCACTGTATTGAGTTCACTCACACGCGGGCAAGGTAGCCTTGTCACTGTATTGATTTTGCTCACTGACAGTTGAGGTAGCCTTGTCACTGTATTGAGTTCACTCACACACAATCGAGGTAGCCTTGTCACTGTATTGAGTTTGCTTACACACAGGTAAGGTAGCCTTGCCACTATATTCAGTTCGCTCACACCCAGTCGAAGTAGCCTTGTCACTGTATTGAGTTCGCTCACACACAGTCGAGGTAGCCTTGCCACTGTATTGAGTTCGCTCAAAGACAGTCGAGGTAGCTTTGTCACTGTATTGAGTTCGCTCACACCCAATTGAGGTAGCCTTGTCATTGCATTGAGTTCGCTCACACACAATCGAGGTAGCCTTGTCACTGTATTGAGTTCGCTCACACACAGTCAAGCTAGCCTTGCCACTGTATTGAGTTTGTTCACACACAGTCAAGGTAGCTTTGTCACTGTATTGAGTTCACTCACACACAATCGAGGTAGCCTTGTCACTGTATTGAGTTTGTTCACACACAGTCGAGGTAGCCTTGTCACTGTATTCAGTTCGCTCACACACAGGCAAGGTAGCCTTGTCACTGTATTGAGTTCGCTCACCCACAGTCAAGGTAGCCTTCTCACTGTATTGAGTTCGCTCACACACAGGCAAGGTAGCCTTGTCACTGTATTGAGTTCGCTCACCCACAGTCGAGGTAGCCTTGTCACTGTATTGAGTTCGCTCACACACAATTGAGCTAGCCTTGTCACTGTACTGAGTTCACTCACACACAGGCAAGGTAGTCTTGCCACTGTATTGAGTTCACTCACACCCAGTTGAGGTAGCCTTGTCACTGTATTGAATTTGCTCACACACAGTCGAGGTAGCCTTGCCACTGTATTATGTTCACTCACACACAGTCAAAGTAGCCTTGCCACTGTATTGAGTTCGCCCACACACAGTCGAGGTAGCCTTGTCGCTGTATTGAGTTCGCTCACACACACAGGCAAGGTCGCCTTGCCACTGTATTGAGTTCGCTCACACACAGGCAATGTAGCCTTGTCACTATTGAGTTTGCTCCCGCACAGTTGAGGTAGCCTTGTCACTGTATTGAGTTCGCTCACACACAGGCAAGGTAGCCTTGTCACTGTATTAAATTCGGTCACACACAATCTTGGAGCCCTCACACATTCATATTAAGCCTTAATAAATACAAAGATAGAGAGATTTCTGTAATGTGTCTTTCTTACCATGCCTTCTGAATGTTTAATATACAAGTACATACATTCTTCTCATCAGTGAACTAGATTGGACACTATTCATTTTCATTTAAAGGCTATTTGTTTGCAATTAAATATCTTTAGCATGATTTAAAGAAATCTAACAAAAAGGAAGCATCACAGTAACATTAAGAGGCAAAAGACTCTATGCAGAATTCACCAAGACAAGTTCCAAACTAGAGAACCAACTGCTGCAAGCAGAAACACTAACCACTGCACTAACATTCAAGAGACAAAATATCTACCACATTTCAATGTGAATTACCATTGCCTATGCTATGCATTATTAGCATGGACTTAATAGAAACCTACAGCTACTAGTATAAATAGGAAATTGCTTCTCACAGAAACTCAGGAGACAAATGCAACAGCAAATGAGGGAAATCATTCATCTAGCCATCCTTATGTATCTTTACATGGTTTCAATACCAGAGTAAATGATTACAGGTGGAGTGCAAAAAGTTTCCCTTCTCGGGGTGCATGCATACCTCTTAACTGCCCAGATTTTTGCAGAAAGCGCACATTTTTGCCTTATATTTTTGGTCTGTTCCTCATAAAATGTGTGTTTTCCTGGCAAATCACTGAATATTGAACTCACTAAATAATGACATACACTTGAGTTTCACACTTCATATGCTTCACAAAATGCATACCAACACAAATCCTGTTATTTTAGCAACTTTATAAGTTTATAAGAGAAATACTTAAAATCTGTCCCTATTTTTAGGCCTTTGCCCCCCATTATTTTAGGCTTTGTCCTGATTTCTTCCACTAAGAGGCTGAGAGGTATGGGTGCATGTCTTGGAGCACTTACTAATGCAACTCACTTTTGCATATGCCTGAGAATGTTCTGCCATTTTTAACCTTTTAATGTTTGTTTGCATGCATGTGCTTAGTTGATTATGAAAAACAAATGAAAATTGTGCTAAACATCTAGGTTGTTTTCAGGAGTAAAATAGTGATAGGCTAGCTGATCAATAAATTAGAATTTACGAAAATAGTTAAATTCAGATATTTTGCCAAATATTGTTATTATAAATGAATGCACAATTTGGGCAGCCACGGTGGTGCAATGGTTAGCATTGCCACCTCACAGCAAGAGGTTCTCCAGTTTGATCCTTAGCTGGGGTGCCTTCTGTGTGGAGTCTGCATGTCCTCCTGTGGTTGCATGGGCTTCCTCCAGGTGCTCCCGTTTCCTCCCACATCCTAAAGACTTGGTGGTCTAGGAGTGAGTAGGTGGGACTAGGTGGACTGGACACTCTAAATTGGCCCAAGGCATGAGTGTGTGTGTGTGTGTGTGTGTGTGTGTGTGTGTGTGTGCCTTCTGTGGAAGGTTGTGTGCCAGCCTGGCAACTCAACACTGTAAAACTCCACTGCCAATCATGAGTGGACAGGTGATCTGCTGTGGCGACCCCTAAAAGTCAAAAGAAGAAGAAAATAAATGAGTGTGTGATTTAATATTTATAAAATCAGAAATGTATAATTGTGGCAAAAAAATGAAAGGGGCAGTTTATATATTGGCCAGGGGATATAGTCAAGTAAGGGAGTGGGTGCAAATGTAGAAATGCTGATCTGCATGGAAGAATATCAGCCCAGTTCTAAATGCTTGTGTCAGTTCTGTAAAGTATTATAAGAAAGCCTCACCTATTTAGTATAGTTCAACTCCCTCATCAAAACTGTTTTTGTACCATCTTGAAAGCTATCGTTCTCTAGTTTACCATTTAACACAGAGAGAATGAGATTTTTCTATCCCTCAGTATCAGAGATAATAGCAATTTTTATTTATTTGCTCCATATTAAGCAGATCTGTGAGCTGGTCTGAGAATCCTTTTCATCATGAGCTAGGCCAAATGCAAGACAATACATTGTCATAGTAGAAGTAGCTAAAGTGAAGAAGATAAATTACATATAGTTGTAACACAGGGGCAAGTCAGTCTTTTTGAAACAGGAATGCCAGTTTTACAAATACAGTTACAATTAGGAGAATCCAGCTTGCTGTGTTGTAACTAAAAAAGCAAAAATAAGTACTTTTAAACTGTATGAGTTCATTAAAAATGTCTCATGCCCCTTCATTTCAATTTGGTTCTATTTACCCAAACCCATGTTATTTACAATGCTGGTAGTGGTGTCTTATATTTCAGTATCATGCAGGTAATGACACTGTTAGGTAACAGGCCCACTACCATCATTTTCCTGAATTTAAGAAAGTCTTTCAAAGGATAGTACAAATATAGTTCTAGCAAATAAAATAAAATATAACAATTCACCATTCACTCAATGTGGCTCTCTGGCGGCATAGCCAACTTAAGTCTAAACCAGTGCAAATTGACACAAGGTTGTCAGTTCTCCACCATCAACAGTTTTTAATTACCGAATTTGTGAATGATTACATCAGCAATGTCATTTCCCTAAAATTAACAAACATGCCCCCCCCCCCACCTGAATTAAAAAAAAAAAAAGAAAAATACTCATAATTGTCTTCTCACATGCTTTTTCTTGATCCTTACACTGTAGTCCAACTTTATTTAACATTTGTTGACCAGGAAAGTCCAACTAGGATCAAGCCTATTTTCAGCGGATGCCCAGGGAGAAACTCTCCAAATGCATGTCTTTGGAATTTAAGAGGAAACTGAAGCACCTGGAGGTAACACAAAACACAGGGAGGACATACAGACTCCAAAAAGAAGGCACACCAGTTGAGAATCAAACCAGAGAACCTCTTGCTGTGAGTTGAGAACGTTAACCACTGCACCACAGGCACTTCACCAGCCTAACTCTTTGTTGATGCTTACTTTTTGTGTTACAGGTCAGAGACACATTTTCTCTAATTAAATGTTGATAGTACTGGAAAAAACACTTAAACTGTTGAAAACAAACAAAAGTGCCCGAACAAGCCAAGGATTCAAAATAAATGTAACGCACTTTATTTCAGACAAATAAACCAGCATTTTCGCTCCTGCTAAGACAGAAGCTTCATCAGCATTAAAAGAGCGCGAGCTCACATTATTTAAAAACTTCTGGGTGACGTGCTGTTGATGTCACTCCTAATTAGACAATTCAAAATACATTTAAAACCAATATACCTTAATAAAACATTGTGTTTAAAAGCATATATGAAAGTGTACCAATATGAGTACTAATAATACAAGCAAACAAATTCAACCTGTCAGCCTTACTGCCTAAATAAGTGCAAGTGGACAAGTTATAAGTATAAATCCAGGGCATACGCAAAGGGCCTTTACTAAGACCCTTTTACAAAGCAATTCTTGTCCTATGCATAAATCTAGGAAATTAATAAAACTATTGTAAAACTGACTGCTATAACAATTCTAGCGTAATTCATAGAGCTCATGTGGAAGCTATACCATAAGCATCAGTTACCTAAGGTAACTTCTATACTTTAAAATAGAGGCAATATTGCAGTTATCATTAAGTCCCGGATAGGAGAAAGCATCTAACTGTAATTGCCACTCTAACTCATGGGTCTCTAAAATTAGAGATTGCGGGCCACCCCTGATATCAAACTTGACATTGTCAATGCCCATAAATTTAAAACTGTGGCCACAGTTATTCAAAATGTGTTTAGAGAGGGCATTATCACTCCTTTTGTTCTTAATAGCATATATATGTTGGTAAATACGGTCCCTGAATCGCCGGTCCGTTTTACCAACATAGAATGCATGACAGCATTCACAAAAGGCCACATACACAATGGATTTAGTGTTACAGTTTATCTTGTGGTTGATGGCATATTTCCTCTTGCCAATGGAAAAAGAATTTCCTACACGTAAATGGGTACACCATTTACAACATCCACAAGTGTGTGTCCCTTTTTGTCTAACCATAAGATCAGCTGAATTGTTTCTCTGTAACATATCCTTAAGATTGTTACCTCTTTTAAATGTGAATAACGGGGTTATGCCCAATCTTTCGTGTAACCCAGCATTGGTAATAAAATACCAATTCTTGCGGATAATTGAACACAGGGACCCAGAGTTCATGTTAAAAGGAGAAATAAAGCCAATGGAAAAATTTGACTTGTTGCAAACATTGAGAGCTTCAGCATTATTGTCAATAGTCATGGTTAAACTCCCCAAAAGACTAGATGAAAAAGCACAATTTTCAACCAGGGGTTGTTGCTCTTTAGGTAATAGCAATGGTAAATAAGTGCCATTCAACCGTTTAGTTGACACTTCCCCTATTAAGTCAAAAATAAGGTCTTCAGGGTAACCACGATTTAAGAACATGTCAGTCAACAGCAAACATTCTTTATCAAAAGCGTCCTCTGTGCTGCACATGCGAGCAGCCCTGACCAATTGGCCTTTGACAATAGAACGCTTCTGCCTCCAAGGGTGGCAGCTTGTGAAATGCAAAAAAGAATTGCAATAAGTTGCCTTCCTAAAAATGGATGAGCAAAATCTGTTGTTATTAGTGTCTTTAACCAACTGGACATCGAGATAGTCAATCTCAGAGGACGAAAAGTGGTGCGTAAATTTCAAAAAATCTGTTGAGGAATTCATATGTGCTAACAGGTTCAAGGCATCATCCTCACTCCCTTTAAACAGCACAAACACATCATCAAGAAAACGGGTATAGATCTTAGAACACTCCACAAAAGTTGGATGGTTAAAAAGGTACTTGTTCTCCCAGTAAGCAACAAACATGTTAGCGACACTGCTGCCGCATGGGGAACCCATTGCTATACCTTTCTTTTGAAGGTAATAGTAATCTTCAAACATGAAAAAGTTGGAGGACAAAACAATGTCAAGTAATACTGTAACCAGAGTGATATCGTTGTTAGACGCTCCACATTCCCGGAGCATGAGCTCAATCCATTCGACAGCCTCCTCATGTGGTATTGATGTATAAAGGTCAACCACATCGATGGTCAAAAAATTGAGGCTGCTGCCGAAGTGGGCTTCATTGATCAAACTCAAAAAGGACCATGAATCCTTACAGATTTGGGGAATGGTTTTCAAGTATTTACCAATGATACTATCAATAAGGCGGGCACATGGATGTGTAATGGAACATCTACCATCCACCAGAGCGCGCATAGGTGGATCAGTAAGGCTCTTGTGAATTTTAGGGATCCCAAACATAACAGGGACCCTGGGGTAGGAAATATCAATGAAATTGTAGGTGTCAATGTTAATCCTTCCCTCAAGGTATAAATCCCTAAAATAGCCTTTAATTCTGTTATAAGTACTCGTTAATTCGTTTAACAAGGAACTTTCATAAGCTGGTGAATCTAATACCTGTAGCATTCTAGTAGTGTATTCCGCTTTGTCAAAAATGACTAGGCCCCCACCCTTATCTGGTTTGATCACTCTCACAGCCAAACTACAAATTTTATTCAAGGCCATAAGCTGGTCAGGGGAGATGTTCCTAATAACCCCATCATCCCTCCCTGTTGTGGATAACTGTCTAAAATCCAATTCACATGCTTTCTCAAAGGTGAATAAACTGGGGTGTAAGGGAGGATTGAAAGAACTAGTTAACTTCAAGTTAGGTGTATCAACAGGCAAGTCATTGTTGAAAAAACCATTCAGATTGAGTTTACGCACAAAAAGTTTTAAGTCCATTAGCGTTTTAGCCAGCCTGAATTTATGATCAGGAACAAAATTCAAGCCTTTAGCCAAAAGTTCGATTAATTCTTCATCAACAATGACGTCAGAAAAATTATAAATAAAGAAATCCCCTTTTAAGTTAGACAACACTGACGGGGTTTGCTTCACCTCAGATACATCACCTAATGGGTAAATAAAAGGTTCAATCAATTCCAGTTCTTGTTCCTCTGGTACCGGTTGCCCTTCTTCCCTAAAAAAGGCTTCTGGTAATTGTTATTATTTTTCTTGTTAAAGGATTTGATCCTATTACTTCTCCTGGGGCCTTGCTCATTTGCTTCTTCTCCTCCATCACTACCCAAACCTGCGTCGGTAAGAGGTTGTTCAACCCCCTCCCCGTTAGAATTTTCCAACACTTGAAAGTCACTCTCCGTATGATTACCTGGTCTATTAGCCTTTTTAAACAAATTCAAGTAGGCAGAATTTGTCTGGTAAGCGTGTCTGTCTCTCGATAGCTTTTTAAGCTTGTTGGCTTTCAATTCAAAACACAGGGAGGACATACAGACTCCAAAAAGAAGGCACCCCAGTTGAGAATCAAACCAGAGAACCTCTTGCTGTGAGTTGAGAACGTTAACCACTGCACCACAGGCACTTCACCAGCCTAACTCTTTGTTGATGCTTACTTTTTGTATTACAGGTCAGAGACACATTTTCTCTAATTAAATGTTGATAGTAAACAAAATGAGATTTACAACAAATGGCTACATCTTGGCAACTATTTTCACTGTTGTTCCAAAGCTTAAACAACATGAAGAAATATGGTATCATGAACTTTGACAATATCATTGCATAATTCTTTTCTAAAACATGTTTTCATAAGATAAATGCAAAATAATCCTTTGCGATGAGGTCATTCATTGAAGTTCTTGTAATTCATTGGACTGAGATCCTAATATACATAAAATGAAAAGGCCATATATTACTGATAACTGCCAAATCATATGAAAATATATTTCATTTCACAAATCCTTCTCTGTGGATTGATCTCCACCTCCACTTTAATATGGTGACACTGCATTATTTTGTTCTAAAAGTTTGTTTGTAGCAAGAAAATCAAATGTGAAAACATAGCCTCAGCAGTCTCAAAATAACAGGCCAGACACCTCATAATAACAATAAAATATTATATAAACCAACACACCTCATGGAACTAGACCTGATACCAAAAGAAGAGTCCAAAGTAAAATTCTTCCGTTTATTTACAGCCACAAAATAAGTCAAGTGCTTTCGAGCACCACACTACAGGACTTTATCAAAACAATTAACATCCCATTACAAAGTGCTTTTATCCTTGAATTAATTAACAGCAATAATTCAATTATTCAATAAAAGTGTTCATGAACTTTAAAAACATTCAAGTAGTCATTCTAAAATCACAATATATTAGGTGTTACCATTTTAAATGAAAATTATTAATATGAGTATTAAATAATTATTAATACAAAACAAACATATGTTGTTCAAAAAACTTTCTATAAAAACTTTCACATTTCATAGTTTAATCGCTCTTTCTTTAAGTATAGGTACAAGAGAAACATGGTCATTCAGACCTGGAGGGTGGGTGTCATTTAACAAAATCTGTCATCTATACTCACTTCTATATATATTATTTGACCAGTCCCCACTCTAATAACTTTCTTAATAATTTCCAAGATATCAAAACAAAATCCTTCCTAACCCCACAAGAGAGTGCATGTATATATAACGCATTGTTAGTATTGTGTGTCTCAATAGCATATAAATGTTCATATATTCTTTTACGTAGGGATCTCTCTGTTTTCCCCACATAGAACATGTAACAGTCTTGACAAATAACTATATATACTAACCCACTGCTATCACAGTTCCCTTTTTTCAAGTGAATCTTTCTTTGGGGTCACCTACCACTAATTCCTTACCTGTGTAAATGTAGGGACAATACTTGCATAAACCAAAACTAGTTGTACCTCCTTGGGTGGGTTGTTGGTGGATGGGATGTTCAAACAAAAATTTCAAGTTATGTCCCACCTTAGTTTTAAATAGTGTTTTTCTCCCAGTTTGTTACTTAACTATTGTTTACATTGCAATACTAACCAGTTGTGAGTCAAAATATCCTTGACTTTACCATCAAAAGTTCCAAACTGTGTAACCATAGTGTTGGTATATTGTTGTTTTTTTATTATTGTTGGGTCTCCCCACCCTATTTGTGGTTGTATCTTGACCTAAAAGTGGAACAAACTTCTTTCCCCACCCCCTCAGAATTTCGTCAGCCAAGTATTAAATTATTAACAATAAAATATTATTTTATTTAAACAAAACATAGCAAAACACACCATCAAACTTTCTGACAGCAACTCTTTTATCCTGGATTTATACTTGCAAAATAAACCTTGAATACAACTAAAAAGTATCATAGATAATAAGGTGGTCCATATACTGACTGTTGTGAAAGCCTGGTCTAAAGTTATTGATAATTGTCAAAGTTACGAACCTGCTTTAATACTAGTGAATTTTTTCTCATAATTATGCTAATATAAACAGGTGACTCCAACCCAAAAGCTATTTTCTGTCACAACTTCAGACACCATTTGAGGTAGAATTGGGCAGTGATAGCTCCTTATTACACGGTACAGGCCTGTGGTATGAATACTCTGAAAACCTGCTTTAAAATTACTAAGCACTGCCAATGATATGAAAGCACATTGTATTTAACAGATCTTTGTTTATACTGTCAGTTATAGGACCTTGTGCTACCTTGGATGCAGATAAATCTAATGGTTTTATTCAAAACTTTGAAAAGTATTTTCAAAAAAAATTAATTTATTAAAAAGTTAGGCTTCTTTTCACTACCTTAAAATTCAAGAAATGAGCTAGCTTATTGCTAGGAGGGAGGGTGTCTAATTATGTTACATGTTTGCGATCACATCGATACCACTGGAGTATGCAATCACATCAGTACCATTGGAATATGCGATCACATCGGTACCGTAGGAGTAGTCTGAGTAGTTGATCAAGTTACAGTAGTTTTGTTCTCAGCTATTTCTTTCTTTTTTCTTTCTTTCTTTTGAAGGCTTATAATTGATGCACTGCAATAAAGAAATAAAATGGTGGCCAAAGAGGTTATCGTCCATGCCTCATTTTTGGCTAATACATCACAATATTGCTGCTCCAGATGTTCACAATGGAAGGTGTACATGCACCATCCACTCTGTGATAGGTCATGTTGGGAACGTGTGAGGTAAGAAAATAACTGAGTCATTGTAGCTATGAACTCAGCAAATCTTACAGTCAGTGATACTGCTCAAAAATAGCTTAACAACAAGGAGTAAGAAACTACATCAGGATTTATCCCAAAATGTTTCTACCCCTCCATAAAGAGCTTTGTTAGTTCTGAACCTCTCAACTAGGCAGCAAAAGTTCTCATCTATTTGTTTTTCAATAAAGAAGTTTTGATTTCTAATCAGGTTATAATTGCTTTTTTACTGAAAATATTGTATTGAATTTTCATAAAACAAGAATCTGAATTATTGTTACATAGGAAATTAAACCTATCTTGTTGGTTAACAACACATATAACAATATAAAAATACATAGCAAACCAACAATGCAAGCTATTTACATAGGTGCCTAAGCTGAAGAGAACAAAGAATAAAAATAAAACCCATAAAAAGAAGTCTTCAAAGTATAATATGAAATCATACAGTAGATCAGTCATTCTTGTCTAATACTTCTACCACTTTTTGCCAAGAGATATAATAATATGTAATCCTTTCTGTTCTTTTCCTGATAGTTTTTAACTCCATCTAAGATACAGTCAACACAATATTTCTGAAGTCCTTAAAAGCTGGAGATGTTTCATTCTTCCAGTTACTTGTAACTATCTTGTGTGCAAGAGCTAAAAGATTCAAAGAAGTGAATACATTGCTCTGGGTACACATTGTGGAATAAGAGCTTTAAACAGAATTGAATCTCTTCAAGAGGAATCTTGATGAGTGGATGGGAGATAATAGGTTTACCCCGGCTATCACTTCTGTGTCACTGTTAGACAGAGGCACAGTATACTAACCTCGAAAAAGGGCATAGCAAAATTCATTTGAAATGGGTGGCGAAAGCCAAACACACTCTGGCTAGGCTTATAAATGCCCTAGGGCAGATAGCCTAGTATGAACCTATGAACCTATGAACCTATAAAGATTTAGACAACTAAAACATATCATTAAAACTGTTTGTAAAAAGTAGTTCACTTTGTCTCAAAATACTTTAAGCAGTTGACAATCAAAAAACACGTGTTGCCAGTCCGTCTTCAATTTTGCTTTATATCTCCAACAATCCATATTTTGTTTAAACATTAATCCCAGCCTATGAGGGATCCAGAAAGACCTATGAAGAAATTTACATGCAAATAACTTCCATTGGATTGGCAAGGATGTCAATTTAGGAGAAACAAGCTTCCATCTTTTTTTCATTTTCATCAAGAGCTCTGTTATTAATTAATTTGTAATAATCCCAAAAATTCTCTTTATAATATGCTAAAGTGCTTTTAACTATTTTATAAATTTTAGATAAGTAGCCTTTTGCCTGAACACCATGATTTGTTAAATAAACAATATATTCAATAAATTTAGGGACATTTTGTCTAATGGTTGGATTCATTAATTCTAATTTATTTATAATATATTGCCTTAGATACTGTATTGGTAACCACATACTACTAGTTATATCAAATTTATGTATAACTTGTTCCATTGTTAATAGTTTACCAGTATGTAACAACTGATCCCAAAAAAATGAATAACAAAAAAGTCCATGGCTTAATATCCGGGTTCTTGTTTAGCTAATCATTGAATAGTTTTAATGTGTTAGCTATAAATTTATAACTGTTATTTTTAATACAAGTTCCTTCTCTTGACAAGAGAGAAAGTGTACAATAACAGATCTTGGATTAGAGTTTGCCTTATTAGAAAATTGGAAGTTGCCAATGACTTGTGAGCCCTCTCTATGCCAAAAGAGAAGGACTCTCGTTTATTTAAGATGCTAGGCAACAAGATGTGAGGAAGTTTACCATGTTGTCTCCCTTTGCTTTTTCTGACAAACCATAAATATGTAGCTTGTTCCTTCTTGATCTGTTCTCTAGATCATCAATTTTACTGAGGAAAAAAAGTATTTGCTTTAAGAGGTGTTCCAAATGAAGCTCTTGATCAATGAATCTACCGTCCAGGTCATTTAGGGAGTCTTCCATACTGTCAATCTGGAATTTGTGCTATAAAATCATTTCTTTCATAAGTTCCATTTGTTTAGTGCTCTCTTCTTTGAAAGTATCCAGTTTACTGTCCATTTTATCATTTTCTATGGATAAATCATTCATAGTGGAAAGCAAGGCTTGCAGTTCTTAATTCATAGACTGATCTTGTACACTGCCTTTGGAGTAACTCATCTTGAGGAAACATCAGTGTCTTTTTTGAGAAGATTTTGACAGAAAAATCAGCAAATAAAGAAATTATATTCTAGTATAGTCATCCAGGAACTATAAGAAATATTAATCCATAAGTTTAATAAGTTAACTGGCCCCGGTTTTTAAAAATTTTCTGTTAGAAATGCATATTAGATAGCAGGGCTGAGAGAAAATGCTGTTAACCAGCCAGCATCTTGGCTACACCCGTCCACCCCAGGTTATAATTGCTTGATTACTCTGAAGTCTAAACTGAGCTTCTCTATAGTGCATGGTTCTTTTATCCTGATTTTTTTAGGATTCTCAGCCATGCTCACAAGTACCAATTTTCCCTGTGGTCTCCTTATGAGAGGAAGACATTTCACCGCCTCCACCCAAGCCTGGAATTATTGTAAGGATCTGTGCTTTTAAAAAACACTTACCCAAATCTCTGTAGACCTAGACGACTTCACTGAAACTACTAAAAAATGAATGCTTGGATGACTGGAAAGTTACAAGTGACCCTGGGAAAGGAATTACTTGACCACCGAAAACTTTTCCCCTTTCCCCACTGTAGTGCGATCTCCGAGATGGTATTCTTAGTTGGGGGGGGGGGTTGGTGGGCACAGCACTCCACATGGGTGGGTTTAATTTGCTTCATTTTTTTATGTTTTTTGTGATGCAGATAAGTGGTTACATACCTGAAGTTTTTACTCAATGATCCAAGTGTTCATTCTTTAGTTGTTTTTGGTGAAGTCATTTCAGCCTTCAGAGATTCAGGTAAGTGGGTTTTTGTTCATTAGAGGTAGACCCATATATACTTATATGTCTATCTATCTATCTATCTATCTATCTATCTATCTATCTATCTATCTATCTAATCTTGCTATCTATCTATATTAGGAGGCCTAAACTTCTTTTGAAACATTAACTAGTTATCCAACAATGATCAACACATAACTATCAAAAAACCAAACACCTGTCTTACTTGGGCTACAGGCTTCTGGCAAAGGCACTTGCCTCCCCCATAGTGCCTTTTTTAGAAAAAGTGATGAGGTTAAAACTACCAACATAAAAATTTAAACAACATAAAAATTAAAGGCCATGCTGGTAAACGCTAGGAGTCTAAACATGAAATTGCACTCATTGCAAGCATTCTTAACCCTGGAAAATGCTGACATCTGCACAGTCATAGAAACCTGGTTCAAAGTTGTGGACAGCACCCCAGCTATACCTGGTTTCTCATACTATCATATATTCAGACCCTAAACTGTGCATGCACACTTCCATGCTGGTCCAACAGTATGACACACAGGAGACACTCCAGGTGCAGTTAACCATTGACAAGACCCTTAGACAAATTATAGCTAGCTACCGGCCTCCAAATCTGACTCAAGATGCCCAATCTACCTATCTAGACCTCTTCAAATCTATCAAGATTCAACCCTTTACCCTGATCCTTGGTGACTTTAACTACCCAAACATAGACTGGTAGAACTACTCATGCCAGAATACAAATGCCCAGAGATTCCTTGATTTTTGTCAATGCAAATGCTTTGGAACAGCTAGTTGATACCCCCACAAGAGGTAATAATATCTTGGACTTGGTATTAACCAACATGAGTAACCACTGCAGCATCCCTGCAGTATCATCATCCCTTGTAAGATCTGACCATAAAGTGGTCACGTTTGAAGTCACCATCTCCCCTGACCCCCCTCTAGCTAGGGTCAAACAAAAAAGAAACTTCTCCAAAGCTGATTAATTACAGCCTCCTGAGGAATGATATAAACAGCTTCATAGCCCCTCCCCCCAGGAACTGGCACCAGTATCCAAAACTATACAAATTACTATACAAGCATTTATAGAGATGCATGAAATCAGGTATACCTGACTGGACTAAATCATCCTCTGCAAGGAAGAGTAAACCTGTCTGATGGACATCTGCAATATTAAACTCTATAACAAACGAAAAAATAATGCTGTCCAGGACCAAGAAGGAGCAGGTGCCCAACTGGAAGAAATCTCTCCTTAGCCTAAACAAGCAAATAAGAGCACTACTGAAATGCTCCAATGCAAACTTTGAGTCCAAATTGGCCACGTCTACTAGAAACAATCATAAAGCCTTCTTCACATATGTCGATAATCTCAAAAGGAGCACCCAGATATGTTCAGAACTGGTGGTCAAGGACACCACATATACAAATTCTGTAGATATAGCAAACTTGCTGGCTGACAGATTCAGTGAAATTTCACCCCTCTATCCCCTCCATCAGTAAATCAGGACATTCCCTGTACATGCCCCCTTCCCCGTATAGCTAGGGATCAGGTCATCGCTGCTTTCTCAAAGGTAAAGAATACAGCCTCCATTGGACCTGATAACCTCCCAGGCTACATCCTACATGAACTCAGGCAAGAACTTGCAGCACCATTAGGCATCCTATTCAACCAAACCTGAGTACCAGCTTTGTCCCAGCTGACTGGAGAATAGTCACTTTCATCCCTTTACACAAAGGTGGAATGTCTACCAATCCGGGAAATTATAGACCCATCAGCCTAACTAGCCTGATCTGCAAGGCCATGGAATGGATTATCATGGACCTCATTAACAAGGACATTGGCGACCTCCAAACACTTGATCCCACACAGTTTGGCTTCATCAAGGGGAGGTCATGCCTTTAAATTTGGTTGACTTTTTTGAGACGGTCACCAAAGCCATGGATGAGGAGAAGGCAGTGCACACTGCCTACTGTGACCTGGCCAAAGCCTTCAACATTACTCCCCACTTGGGCATAATAGATAAACTCTCTCAACTAGGCAGCAATCCATATGTTACCAGATGGATAGCTAACTGGCTCACTGATAGAACCCACCTAGTCAAAATAGGGGAAGCCACCTCAAGCAGTAGACCCATATCAAGTAGCGTACCCCAGGGTTCAGTTTTGGGGACTCTGTTATTTGTGATATACTTTTCTGAGGTGCAGGCCAAAACCAGTGGGCTATGGCTGACCAGGTTTGTAAATGACTGCAAGCAGGGCACTGTCATCAATTCCTCTAGTGATGTGGACATCCTCCAAGAGGGTCACCCAAACAAATGACTGGTGCCAGAAACATGGCCTCAAGCTGAATACAAAAATATGCATCATCATCCCCTTTGGGGAGAGTGACGTTCCCACAAATTAACACATTAATAACCACATCCTAAGCACATAATCAGTCGTGAGGGATTTGGCCACCCAGATTGATAGCAACCTGACTTTTCACCACCATGTTGCTTCCATTGTACGGAAAGCTTTCTACATGGCCCATTTCATAAGTAAAGGTATCTCATCCAGGGACAAGGAGCTCATAACATCCCTGTATTATTCCTTTATAAGGCCCATTATTGAGTACAATGCCCCATTCAGCATGTACCTCGCAAAGCACATGCAACAGCTGGAGAGACCACAGAGGTTCCTCACCAGGAGAATTCAGGGCCTCAAAAATCTACCATACACAGATAGGCTAAAAGCCCTGTCCCCACTACTCATTTTCATACAGACTCCTCAGAGGTGACCTCTGTCTGGCATACAAGACGATCTCAGACCCCCTCCTTGATAGGACTGCTGCATATCCGCAAGTCAAGCTCCACTCAAGTAACCTACATGAGCGGCCTCAACCTGGTCTGTGACATCAATAGGACTTGTTTGCGAGACAGATATTTGTCCCAGAGACTCGTCCATCTGTGGAATAGACTCCCTCTCTACATAAAGCAGAGTACCTCTTTACCCCTTTTTAAGCACAACATGGATAACTGGATGGGAAATAGAAAATACATCCCTGAGATTCCATCCATGTCCCTGCTAGACAGGGGCATCAGGTGCTGATTTGTCTAAACATGGGCTAAGCTCTTGGCTAGGCTTATAACAGCCTCAGGGCCAATAGGCTAGTGACTTCCTATGATCGACAAATCCACCAATAACTGGAAAAGAATACAACACAATATTTTTTAGAAGAGTACAAGCCTCCCTGCAACCCCCCCCATACTGCCTGCAAATTATATATATATATATATATATATATATATATGTATATATATATATATATATATATATATATATATATATATATATATATATATATATATATATATATATATACATATATATATATATATATATATATATATGTATATGTATGTATATATATATATATATATATATATATATATATATATATATATATATATATATATATACCAGCTCTGAGATCTTACAACACTGGACAAAGGGCATATTCCTCAATTCCCACCGTAGAGCAGTCTCACACAGTCACAGTCGGTACACTTCCATCAGCTGATATTTAGTCAGCTGTATCAGCTCTGTCTCTTGCTGATGAATGGACTCATCCACAAAAGATTTTACTCCCATATCTATAAATGCTGCACATATATATATATATATATATATATATATATATATATATATATATATAGATATGTGTGTGTGTGTTTGTGTGAGTGTGTGTATATGTGATGGATATTGTGTATTGTATTCTGCTAGATGCTGAGTGAATGCAAGGCAAGACATGTTGTTGTGCGATTGATGAACAATGCAGTTGAGGAAGTTTTTTTTTTTTTCTTTCTCACTATTTTGTGATCTTGCTCTTGGTATATTTAAAGTTCTAATGCATGCGGGGAGTATGGGCATCTTGCTCCCTCTTTCAAAAAAACATTTTTTTAGGCTGTTTCGACTTTCTTGTCCAAGTGCTGCTATTTTTTTCAACTGTAAGTATTTTGGGGAAGTTGGCTTTGCTTAGCATATGGTATAGTCAAGTGTGCATGTGCACATGCTCGTGTGTGTGTGTGTGTGTGTGTGTGTGTGTGTGTGTGTGTGTGTGTGTGTGTGTGTGTGTGTGTGTTGCTTCTTGCTATAATGTGTTACCCCTTTAGCAGTTTGGCTTAGCTACAACCATATCAAATGAATAGCAATTTGCCTTTGATAAATAGGCAGTGGTCATAGTCAGATATTCAGAATGACTTATGAGATGTAAGTTTAGCTGGTTAAGAATCTTCCTTCCTTATATATCAAACAGGCAAAAGATGTTACATCACACTATATTCTGTATGGCATAGCCCACTGCTAACTCATTATATGAACGACTAGATCACGTAAGCAATGGGATGCATCCATTACACCCTGTTATAGCCTGTGCAAAACTATATTGTTTATGTTAATCTTAATCATTGGTGAAGAAAAGTAATTTGTTCAGTTCCTTTGGTTATTCCATTTTGCAGCAAGACCTCCTGAGTGATGTATCATGAGTTTGCCTTGTTAACTAGCTTGTTTGATGATGCTGGTATAAACTTCCCCTGCCTTGTACTAAATGTTGAACATACGTGCTTTCTTAGCAGTTATCAGGGGTATATAGGTAGGAGTTACCAGCACTGTGTACTGGTTTGAAAAAGGCAATACCAGGAATTATCCCCTTCAATCTACATCCAGGATTTAGTTACATGGATAAACTAATGACTAGCAAATCCTGAAAAGAAAAGGTCACACTGATCGAGTTTGTTCTATACAGCATGCCACTGCAGTGATGTATTGTTCCAGAAATGTGCTTTAAACATTAGAACCCACACATGGCTTGTGTCCTAACCACAAAAATGAGATACACCTTTTCAGCATCTTGTGTAGGCTGCTTCCTCTGCACTGCAGGTCTCTCCCATTAACATAAAACTATTCTGATACAAAACACTTGAGTGATCTAAGCTACTTCTCTGCGGTAGATTAATACCCCCTGTTTACCCCATTCTTTGGAATAACACTTATTGAAGTCATCCAGTCAGTCATGTATGCAATTAATTTTAATGTAAGTTTAAAAAAAACAGTGTATGTATTTAATTAAGGCTTAATTCAGAAAGCAGTTGCTGCCACAAGCTGTTAAGCATCAGATGTCAAACAAGTGATCGCTGCTTATTATGTAAGAGGTAAGCTCACAGTCCAAGCTTACATACCAAGCCAGACACTTCAATATGTAGTTACCAGCAGCACAATAATCAGTCCGAGAGAAAGTATAACAACAATTAGTTTCTCAGCAAGTATGGTTCACCTTTACCTGTCAACCTGGCACAATGTTTGAAAACAAAATCAGTGCATTTCTTTATTTAGTCGGTTATAGGTTCTGTGCAGGCAGAAAATAAACTAACCTTGCAAGTGCTTACAGATGGACTGCTACAGACAGATATTAAACATCTGCGAAAATGATTACATTTGGGGAAATTAATCAGTACCTAAGACAATCATTCAACAATTTTTCACCTTTTACCGTAAATAGCTATTTTGCTATATGACTGTACCAGGAACAGGCTCTTAAATTCTCAGTGTTCATAGTATTATGGAATGTACAGAAACTAATTGTGGCACTGGGTACAAGGCCAAGTGAGTACTAGCTGAATACAGGTATCTGCACCGAAAGTTATCAAGGCTAACATGAGTGAGATTATAGCGCATTTGC
This sequence comes from Protopterus annectens, assembly GCF_019279795.1. Taxonomy (NCBI): domain Eukaryota; kingdom Metazoa; phylum Chordata; order Ceratodontiformes; family Protopteridae; genus Protopterus; species Protopterus annectens. The sequence goes on along the minus strand of NC_056745.1, from coordinate 170,298,244 downwards.
TCGAATTCTGTTTCTGTGTACATGAAGCAAAATTTGAGCATTCCTTCTTTTGTAGGGTGAATGGGATGAAAGCTTCCAAAACCTTTTTGCAGTAGGCTTTGCCTATTATGCCCAGCTTTACTAATATGCTCTACTCTAAGCTTACTATAACCCATGAAAAGAGGGATTTCCTTTTTGTGATCACTGCATTTTCAGCATCTGTGCACAGCTGAGCACTACACACAGAAATCTGATACTTCCAGGTTTATTAGCTGTGGGAATATATGCATTGAGTACCTACAGTTCAGGAAAGAACAGCCCATTACCCAGACGATCACAGCAGGAAATATTAAGGTGCAGTGATATGGTTAATTAATTGATAATTATCAATAACTTAATAATTTCTTAGAAACCAATATAGCTTTGTGGATGGTATCATATTATATGCAGTTCTTCATGTATACATGTAACTTTGTCTTGAGTGTATTACTTGAAATTCACATCTGAGTCCAATAACCACTTCCACCATTTTTTTTTTTTAATTCTTTAAAATTTATGAGCTGAATGGCATGAACCTCACACTGAATGCTTACCAAAATGCTGGTAAATTCTAAGACATTAATTATTGTCACACCAGCCAATCAAACGTGTTCTCAGGCTTCATAATGTATAATATTCCTCAAGCATTACTGGATTCATTTTCTGAAGTACTAACGTGCCCCAGATGTCTTAACAAAAGAGGGATAGAAAATTAGAGGATGCTGTTATTGTGAAAGATTAATGTGGCTGGGAAATTTTTGTTCAAGTAGTGAACTTGGATAGTAGGATTGTAGGTACATTAAGCCTATGATGAAATTAAAACAAATGAAAAAACAATGACATTGTTTCACTGTTGTTTTTGTAGTATGGACATTTTCTGCAATAGTTTTATGCAAGCCCTTTGCACAATTATTCTCCCATGCCACTGTTTAAACACAGCCATGCAGAGAAAAACAAACCCTTAAACAGAAGTAGTTTAAAACCGCAGCTTTTCTTTAATCTTCTCTCCTTTGCAGAAGGCAGCTGCAGTCCCTTTCCTGTCTTCAAATCGCCTGTCTGATGTTGATGACTGCATCTTCTTGGAATTTGTCTGCTTGTATTAGTGTACCAAAAGCATGCATAACCACCACATTCAAGGAGTTGTAGATGTCTGTTCTTATGTGGCTAACCAGACCTCATTTGGTGTCCTATTTCAAGCTTTCTTTTTTCAAGGCAAGTAATGTTTTTCCACTTAAACTCCCAGTTGATGGAGGGGCCTCATTTACTGCTTCAGGCAAACGCAAAACTTTTAATGAAATGTAGTACTGATGTGTGTGTGTGTGTGTGTGTGTGTGTGTGTGTGTGTGTGTGTGTGTGTGTGTGTGTGTGTGTGTGTGTGTGTGTGTGTGTGCGTGTGTGCGTGTGTGTGTGTGTGTATGTCGGCATACATGAGTTATGTGGTGAAGGGAGGAGGCCCCCCTTCTCTGCCCCAACCCTTCACTCTCCTCTCCATAGTGGAAGCATTTCAAAGAATCAAAAGACATTTCTTTCGCAGTAGAAAGAAATAGGAAGTGTGACCCCGTGACCCCTTCCTTTAGTAAGATTGAGCATCGATAACAAAGGACAGATAAACTAGTCAAGGCAGACTGAATGCAGATTAGAGAGGAATTCTAAGACCCTAACTTCCCATTGAGTTATTGTGTGGTCTGTAAGGTGCATGGTCACTTGCTGTCTCCCTGGTAGCTGAGGGGGTGGGGTGGGATGGTCACGTAGAAAGCATACCACACACTTGGAAATAAGTAAGCATCTTTGAACAGCAGAGTACAGTTAAGCAATGAGCTTATTTCACTGATACCTAACAGTATTTTAATTGATCTTTTCTGACTGCTATCCACATAGCAACATATTAATGCATAATTCATATTTTTTTGTTTTTGGTCAATGCACAGATTAAAAACACCAAAGAATGATGTATTAAGGAGTGATCAGTTCTTGACAATATGCATGCAATTGTATATATTAGTCAACAAACATGCTAAACGAATACAAGATTGACAGAATGGAAATTATTTGGGGCAGGCAATGAGTAAACTATAGCAGTACTGGACAGTTGTTAACCATGTCAGCAGTAGCTGAGTGTCGAGCAGTGGGTTCATTTGTGGCAAACTGACAAGCTTAACTCCTACTTCAGTGTCAGTTGAGGGAACATAAGAACTCATAAGAGTTCATTCCCTTTGAATATGCAATTTTCTGGAATTTGGATTTTTTTAATTAATTTGTTTATTTATCCTTCATTAACTAAATTAGTCCCACAAGGCTAGTGACCTCTTTTTAGGGGAGATCAGAGATGGTATTTTTACTTCTAGGGGAAATTTGGCCAGGTCATCAAGGAACTTCCTCTATTCTTTTCAATAGGTGCTCATGTAAATGGAACCTCGGTTTAACATCTCATCAAAAGGACAACACAATCAGTAGTGCAGCAGACCCCCCACGTGTGTGTGTGTGTGTGTGTGTGTGTGTGTGTGTGTGTGTGTGTGTGTGTGTGTGTGTGTGTGTGTGTGTGTGTGTGTGTGTGTGTATGTATATGTATATATATATATATATATATATATATATATATATATATATATATATATATATATATGGATTACCTTCTAAAACGTGAATCACAGAACACTGACGTTTAGAATGCTCAGAATGTTGAGATGACAATACCAATGACTAACAACCACAAATGGCTGAGGTTTCCCTAGGGAAAGGAAACACTTGTCCACCACCTATATAACGACCACCTAGGTGGGGGGCTGCACCCCCCACACCCCTCCAACTATATATACCAACTCTGGGATTGCACTACAGTGGGGAAAAGGCCATATTTCCACATGCTGAGCAAGTAATGGGAAACATCAGCTGTTCATGATTGTCAGTCGTCTGTATTTTTGTCTCAGCATGTGTTCTCGGATTCACAATTTAGGAGGGGATCCAGATGGTATATATATATGTGTGTGTGTGTGTGTGTGTGTGTGTGTGTGTGTGTGTGTGCAGAGAGGGAGAGAGATCTCATTTGTTCCTTTTTTCAATGATGGCTCATAATTAATATTTGTTACATTAACAAAAAAATGAGATAGTGCTGAAGCACAACACACAAAGGGATGCAATCCCATGCCAAAATGTTTGCTTATAATTTGGAGGTAGCCTCATTGACAAGTTGTGTTTGGATGTCCTGAATCTTAAATGTGAATAAAAGGCAGCACATAGAATGACCAAGCTATAAATGTCTTCATGTACAATGCCTGAAATACAAATCTGAACCCAAATTATAATGAGAAGTTAGCTATTTGGTCTGATTCTTCTGTTTTCAGTTTGCATATTGTGTGACCCTAAGCACGACCCTCTTTTAGACCAACTCCAGGAGAACACTTAAAAACAGGGATTTGTAACTAGTGTATCTTTTTTATGGCAGTGGATATAAATAAAATAAGTAATATTTGTAGTTTTAATTTAAACAATGAAGCAATAAAAATATAAAATCCTATTTTAAATAGCAAGCTGCATGCTCAGATTTGTTTCACTTGTCAACCAAGTGAATGAACTGGTCATCACTAATTCTTTTCAGTCATGACTCTGGCCAAAAAGGCTAGAGTAAATACAATACGCTTGGTCAGTTTGAATTAGCCAATCAACCTGCATGTTTTCAGGAATAATCTGGAGTCTCTAGGGTAAACCCATGTAGACATGCAGTGTGTGTGGTGGCCGGGGGGGGGGGGGGTCATGCAAACTCCACACAGACAATTAGCAGAGGTTGGGCTTCAATCCTGGATATAAGGCATTGAAGCAGAAATTTTAACCACTGGGAAACCTTACTGCATACTCTACTTTAAAGGAAAATGGAATCAATTTGTGACATGCATGACAAAATGCAGCCATGATGAACTACAGAAAAAGTCACAGTATTTAAGCTACATAAACTACTATCAGAGAGATTAAACTGGGATGACTAAGTTTTCAAAATCAGTTTTTCTCCACTAACGATTTACTCTCATGGAGTTGGGATTGCAATACCATATTTACTACACTATGGATATAACCATTTGACAGTGAAGTGTACAAGTTCAGAGTACACAATATCAAAATTATATTTTAGTCCGAGTATGTTTGTGATATTCAAGAAACTGCATATCTCTGAAGTGCATCTATTAAGGAAAAATAGAGACTCTTGCAAATTATATTGGTCTAGTTAGAATAATGAAATAAAATCAGTAACTGTGAAAATGATGCGTTTTTAGTACAGAAGTTCCATATGCTTGCTATGTCAATTATAGTGACTTATGTTTATAGAATATTTATGACTTCTGAAACACCATAAAAAATCTGCAAAGCGCTTAAGTCTTGCGGAAAATGAAAATAACGCAGAAGAAATGGTTAGCATACTGATTTAAAAAGGTTTTACTGTATAATATTTGTAAAATAACGAAAAACATCTATTTGAGGTTAGTATGGACACCTTTAAATGTAAAAGACATACCGAGTATGGATGTTTTAAACCAGCATTGAATTTGTTGATTACCAAGTTAACAAAATAAAAGAGCTGGTTTGTTAACTGCGGGTCACATGTAATGTGACTTTTACAGCACGTTTAGTATGTCAGTGTATTTATACTGTGCAAAGAATTATAGTTTTACTATGACCAGTCACCCTATAACAGGAGAACAAACTGGTTGAGTGGCTTCTTTGCATTTTCTTATATACTGTATTTACCTTTGACCTTTGACTCATGGCTGAAAGGGTCTCAGATGGCTCAGGTCACCTACCTGGTAAAAAAAAAAAAAAAAGAATTCATATAACTACATTTATAGATATATGTTTGGAGGGGATAGAGAGGTAATCTTAGAAAAAGAAAAATAGAAACAATTGACTAAAAAGTAAGCAGCAATAACAAATCTGTTTATTTAATCTATCGAAACCATGTAAGTGTAGTAAGAAACAATTTTCAGTTGTATCTCAAGTGTTTTTAGCTGGAAAAGTAGTACATTCATCAGCTTTGGTCTATGTAGTGATTTTATTAGTTACATACTGTAAGTTGATTGTATAGGAAGAGCAACACAGATGTGTAGGAAGACAGATTGTTCTCAGCTCAATTTTATCAGACATAAGTTATTTACAACTTTAGGATTCAACATGTCATTCTTTAATCTGCAATGCATGCCTGTAAAATTAAAATACAAATTCAGCTTAAAAATATTGTGTGTGTGTGTGTGTGTGTGTGTATTTTATTAATTTTTTTGTATTATTATTTCATTATTTATTTATTTATGTGTTTATTTATAACAGTTTTGGAATTCATGCTTCCGACCATGCAATTACCAGGTGAGACAGTGCTTGGATTTAACTGCAGTAAAATACTGATGCTTGTTTTACCTATGGTTAATGATTTCATGGTTAGGCCTTTCTTACTCAAGTGTTTTCAGTGTTTCCACTTTCTGTGATTTTGGAACATAGCTCATGTGACTTGTCGAGCCTCTCTTTATAATTAACTTTTAATGGAAGAAACATGCTTCAATCAAAAATTTGGAATATATATGTGTGTGTGTGTGTGTGTGTGTGTGTGTGTGTGTGTACACACACACACACACACACACACACACACACACACACACACATATATATATATATATATATATATATATATATATATATATATATATATGTACACACACACACACACACACACACACACACACACACACACATATATCTATATATATATATATATATATATATATATATATATATATATATATATATATATATATATATATATATATATATATAGATAGGTTTACTATCATTTTACTGAAGTGCACTCGGTCGAATCCACCTTGCACAAAGTCTGAAACTCAAACATTAAAAATGCTGAACTCTGATATTATCAATGTACAAATCTCGCCCCTATCTTGACCCATGTTAACCCCTGTTCATAGGTCAAATTTGGTATGTATTTTGGCTATATTTGAATTCGGCAATGTGACTTTTTGTGGGCATGAGTTAATGATATTATCATTCGATCAAGTGCACTTCAGCAAAATGATAATAAATCAATATCACACACACACATACACACACACACACACACACACACACACACATATATATATATATATATATATATATATATATATATATATATATATATATAAATGTTTAAGTTAAAAAGTCTCCTTTTCTCTCACCTAACTCAATCATACGAAGTACAGGACGATGCCAGTCAACAAACAAATGTGATTGAGCCTTCTGAAGTCAGCTCCTTCCATATTTGGAAAGTACCAGCATGTGGTGGCACACGGTGTTGTTCTGCTCATAAATCACCACACTGAATTCATCTGCTGTGGTACAGAGAAAACGTATATGTCTGTGCATGAATTTGTAGGTGTATGGCCTTCTTTTTCCTTTCATCCTCGATTTGCAAACATATGTGCTATGGACTAGGAGTGGAGAGAAAATGTTCCCTTAGGATTTTATAGCCCAAATGCCACTTTTCTCTGTGTTTTGATACTTCAGACTGTAAAGCACACCTGCTGTATTAACAGTGTTTTTCAATTTTTGTGAGAAAATTATTTACATATCTTTTGGTAGCACACAAGTACTGGTTACAGTATTAGCATTAATAAATGTGTCAGCAATGAGCTATTCTTTATTCTCCATCAAGGATGCAATGAAACATTATGAAAGATTAGCTCTGTCAGTAAGTATGTGGGTTTACAAACCGGCAAACTACAGCTTGTGGAAATATGACACATAAAAACATTTAACACAGGTAGAAAACTGTCATCTTTGTATTTGTCTTAATTCAGTGGAAGTCTATTTAAATTTCAGGAAACTTCCAGTCAAAATACTTGGGAAATTGGAATCCATTTCAAATTATAAAGAGCTTACTTTAATATGAATTTATACGAGAATTTCTTGTTTAATTCTTTAATTATACACTTCATTATTGTTCAGGTATTGTGCAAGGGCACTGAAATTTAAATGAACACATGCACATTTTTCTAGTGTACAGAAGATAACAGTCATTTATATATGTAGTAGCAGGAAATGTTAATATAGAAGTCAGCCAAATAAGGAAATGTAGGGAATCTCTAAGGAAAATAACCAAAATAAAATAATGTAAGTTGTACTATGCCATGAGTAATATAATTGGAAGAAACTTATATTTGTTGTATTGCTTAATAGCAGCCACAAACACACTTTAAAATTGCCTTTTTGCCTGCTCTTTGTTAAAGATGTAATTAATTTCAAACTTTGTTGTCTGGCAGATACTACAGACAAGATTCATAAAGCAACTGTGCAATGAATAAGGCTGGTCACAGAAAGCAGTGATTCACATAACAGGCATATAGAAATGACTACAAGTGGTATGCAATGAGGGAAATGTTTGCTTATGATCTTCTTCTTCTTTCGGCTGCTCCCATTAGGGGTCGCCACAGCAGATCAACTGTTTCCATTTCTTCCTGTCCTCTGCATCTTGCTCTGTCACACCGACCACCTGCATGTCCTCTCTCACCACATCCATAAACCTTATCTTAGGCCTTCCTCTTTTCCTGTTACCTGGCAGCTTCATCCTTAGCATCTTTTTCCCAGCATACTCTGCATCCCTCCTCAGCACATGTCCAAACCAATGTAATCTTGCCTCTCTGGCTTTGTCTCCAAACCTTCCAACCTGGGCTGACCCTCTAATATACTTATTCCTAATCCTGTCCATCCTCTTCACACCCAGTGCAAATCTTAACATCTTCAACTCTGCCACGTCAAGCTCTGACTCCTGCCTTTTTGTCAATGCCACTGTCTTCAACCCGTATAACATAGCGGGTCTCACTACCCTCTTGTAGACCTTCCCTTTCACTCTTACTGGTACTCGTTTGTCACAAATCACTCCTGACACTCTTCTCTACCCACTCCATCCTGCCTGTACTCTTTTCTTCACCTCTCTTCCACACTCACCATTACTCTGAACTGTTGATCCCAAGTACTTAAACTCATTCACCTTCGCCACCTCTACTCCCTGCATCCTCATCATTCCTCTGTCCTCCCTCTCATTCACACACACATATATTCTGTCTTAGTCCTGCTGACCTTCATTCCTCTTCTCTCTAGAGCATATTTCCACCTCTCCAGGGTCTCCTCCACCTGTACCCTACTCTCACTACAGATCACAATATCATCTGCAAACATCATAGTCTACGGGGACTCCTGTCTGATCTCGTCTGTCAACTTGTCCATCACCACTGCAAATAAGAAAGGGCTTATGATAGTACAAATAAAAAACAGACATGGGAGATGCATCCATAACACCTGCAGTGTAATCTGAATAAGAAGACACGTAAATACCAATCTGCCATCTAAGGTACCAGGCAAGCAGCTTGAGACAGTGCAGAGGAATACTCCCAGAAATGGGAAAAATTAGATAGCAATCCTGCAATTATAATGAATAATACTCACTGCACCAGAGCCATGCTAAACATTGACATCAGCACTAACATGTCATAGATACCAATGATATCGGTTTAAGCCTTAGCTACAGTGTGCAGGCATAACCATGCAGGTATAGATAGGTCAGTATAGGGAGCATGCAAACACATTAAACTGGCTGTGACCCCACTACAGGACCACAGCAGATGCATGCTGGAAAGTAACATCTCACTACAGACTAAAGTCAGAACATCTGAGTGCATCGTGACAAATGTCTCATTCCACCTTTGACTTTGCAGATATTAGCCAGGAGGATAGTACACTCATCCCCTATCTTCTTGATGTATATGTACTATAGCTGCAATATTCAGTAAAGGACCCCATCATGTATGGCTTCACTGCCCTATGCATATACCTGGAACAAAATGGTCATAGCTACAGTTAAATGGACTGACAGCAGTGAAACCCATGCATAAAAGACCCAGCACAGGTACTACTCTCTTGCTATGAGAAGGTATCTAAATACAACTGATGCATGCAGGATGGATGCTACAGACATCTGGGACTAACCATAAAGCACACATTTGGCATGCACCTACCGTCCATAATACTTTTGTTACCTTTGAAAGAAATTCTACATGTGTACCTCATGGGTTGTGCCAGATGCACTTTAAAACCAGGGCTACTAATGCTGACACTGTTACCAATGACTGCTAATGAGAAGGTGTACATGGACCAGATAGAAGAAGCTCTGAGTGTAACCCAGCAGCTAGGGTTCCGTGTGTGACCCCTTGCACTGAAGGAGACAGAGAAGGAGGAGGAAGGGCATAAGACATACAATACAATACAATGGCAGAAACATGGGCTGCATCAACATCTGTTTAGCAAAGGCCATGATGTAAGATTATGTTTACCACATGGGAGAGTGTTTATAATGACAGGATATTTGCCATTGGTATGCCAGTCATACCTTGAACATGCATGGACATTTTGTGTAAATATAGAGAGATGTGTATTTTGCTTACAGTAGGACCTGCAGGGCTGTGGCAATGCCCACAGCACATAAATTGGCCAGATCCTTGGATGTTTGACACTGTGTTATGGTAGGCATGATGTAAAGGCATGCCACATCAGGCATGTGTTTGCCACCACAAGTACATGGTGCCCACTAATATGTCTCACGCACATGTGTGTGTGTGTGTGTGTGTGTGCGTGTGTGCGTGTGTGTGTGTGTGTGTGTGTGTGTGTGTGTGTGTGTGTGCGTGTGTGTGCGTGTGTGTGTGTGTGTGTGTGTGCGTGTGTGTGTGTGTGTGTGTGTAGCGTGTGTCTCATGTCTTCTGCCAGCAGAAACAGAGCAAATATGCTCAGCTGTACGCAGAGGTAATTTTAACATATGGCAATATACTGCTAAGATATCCAGTACTTGATTATAGCATCAGGAGAGACACTCCAAACATCTCCAAAAGAGGAGACAGATCTCCTTTTTTCACTCAGATGCTGAATAACAGTAGCCAAATGAGAAGGATTGTGAATTATGTATCCTGCATGGGTCCTTATATTTATGGATAAAATACAGTAAAATTGACATGTTATGCATACCCATGGTGAATCTCTCTATGACCTCTTCTTCCCCATGGTGCAGCAGGTTGAGGTGGAGCCTCTTGAGGACATGATGCTGCCATATGTGGTGTTGGACTTGAACCAGTGGAATTTGCATCCAGTGTGGGACTTGAACCAATGGGATTTGCATCTGACCACTGCCATCCGTGTGTGAAGGATGAGTTGTACCACTTGAACTTGAAGAATATTCAAGGATCAAATAAAATTATCACTGTCCATCACTCTGAAGAGCTTGAAAGCAATATAGCTTTTGATAAACCCCAATATACATTCATTGATATCCCCAGGCTAATGGTACAGATTTCTTCTTTTATTACAGTGGAAAGTAATGGCAGACTCCCCTCTTTTTCTTTAGCTTAAAGTGCAGTACCATGTAGAAGGGAAACCCCTTAGCCTATTTAAAAAGCTTCATCACCTATCATCCTTTATACACACACACTGGAAAGTTTGTTACTTTAAGCTGATGAAATGCTTACACTTTTGTAAAAGGGCTTGGACTGTAAACTGTCCTGCCTTGAGTATTTAACTAAAGATGAGATCATATACGCCGATTTTTTTTTATCAGATGGCCCTACCTCACATGCTTTATTTTTCCTTTCTATCAATTTAACCACACTGCTCTTTTTTTGTTGCCCTCCAACCTCATACTACTGGCTCTGCCCTCAGTACCCCACATCTATGCCTTACTAGCCATCCTCATAATCTTCAGACTACGCAGGTATTGCTGGGACCAGTTGTGGATCCAAAGGACATCTTGTCGGAATCAGCTGTCTGTGCTTCCATCCAGGGGGTGTTTCTTTTGTATGACCTACCCTTTCCCTTTGTCTGCCCCCACACTTGTCAGCTCCATCTGAAGGCAACTCCTTTCCCTTTGGACAACACCTCCCATTAGGGAGCATCAACAATGACTGCCTGCCCACCCAGGAAGGGGACACCCATTCCTCCCTGACATTCTGTCACTCTCCCAAGCTACTAATTGAAACTAGGATTCCTAGGACATTGTCAGGGCTTTATCCCTCTATGCCACTGAAGCTCCAGTTTGACAATGCTTTTTGGTAGTATTTTAAGCATTTAGGGTCTAGAGGCAGTTAAAATTCCAAAGAGTCACAGTCTTTCCAAAAATTGCCTATGAACTCTATCTACTGGACCACAGTACCGCCTTTCAATAAAAAAGCTCAAATCTCCAGTTAAATCTATGTATGTATAATCACCTCATGTAATAGATTAGCCAGTAATCCATCCTGCATGTCACTGAAGTAGAAGGGGCTGTGCATTGAAGTCCTTCACAAATAGATACAAACTTTGTAAAACTTCATATGAATGCTGTTCAGCAAAAAGCACAATCTAAAAGCTGGGCAACATTCAGAAATTGAGTTCTTTTTGTAGGGATTTTGTCTAAAGCAGGATCTGTTGGTGCATTGAAATCACTTTGCTATATGAATGAGGGGTATTTACATTCAACTTTTCCAGCTTCCTAGCAATATCCAAGGTAACCATTTGAAATGTCAGGTCCCACTAGAACAAATCCCAAAATATGGGGACTGAATGGCTGTAAGATCAGACTTGTATATACCAAGTCCAAGATGAAATTCATAGGTTCATAGGTATGTACTAGGCTATCAGCCCTAGGGCCAATACAAGCCTAGCCAAAAAGGTACCCTGGCTTTCGCCACCCAAGAAAATTATTTTCCTGTGCACCTGTCGAGCAGAGCCACAGAGGTGATCCCCAGGGTGAATTTCCTATTTCCCATCCAATCATCAAGTTTTTCTTGAAGAGTGCTAATGAGGAGCTTTGTTTGATATAGATAGGTAGTTTGTTCCAGAGTATGGGAAGTCTCTGGGACAGGAATCTATCCCTCCAGCATGTTCTGTTTATTGTGGTGACAAGGTTTAGGTCCCTAGAGCGTGTAGCTCGAAGGGATTGGTATTTCTTTAAGTGGGGCATGTTCAACAGTTCTGGGTTAGACATAGCTTTGTATATTAGGCAGAGATCGCCTTTGAGTAGGCGATATGTGAAGGAGTAAAGCTGGAGTTTTTTGAGACGGTCTGCATAGAGCATCTGTTTGAGGCTGGTAATCCTCTTTGTGAGGTATTTCTGCAGCCTTTCCAGTTATTGTAGATGTCTTGTGAGGTACATACCAAAAGGGACATTGTACTCTATAATGGGTCTAATGAGTGATGAATAGAGGGGAACAATGACCTCTTTTTTCCTGGATGAGAAAACTTTTGTGATGAGGTGTGCCACGTAGAAGGATTTCCTAACTACTGTGCGATGTGATTATCAAACGAGAGACTACTGTCCACCTGTGTCCCAAGGTCTCTTATCACACTTTCGGTGTAAAGTAGACTACCACCTATGTGGTAGCTCATGGGTACAGAGTTTTTACCAAAGGGGATGACAATGCACTTTTTGACACTGAGCTTGAGGCCTTGGCTTTGACACCAGGCATCAGTCTCAGTGAGGCCCTTTTGTAGGATGTCCACATTGTTAGGAGTTTCAGTTATGGCTCCTAGTTTGCAGTCTTCTGTGAACTTCATTAGCCAAAGACCTTCTGTGTTAGCCTGTACTTCAGAAAAGTAGATACCAAACAGGAGAGGACCCAGGACTGAACCCTGTGGTACTCCATTTGTCACTTGTCTGAAGTCAGATTTGGAGTCTGCTACTTTCACAATGTGGGTTCTGTCAGTGAGCCAGATGGCAACCCATCTTGTGTCATAAGGATTTATACCTAGTTTAGTGAGTTTATCTTTAATTCCAGAGTGGGGGATGGTGTCAAAACCCTTGGTGAGATCTAGATAGACTATGTGAACCACCTTATCCTTGTCTACGGCTTTGGTGACTGCTTCAAAGAAGTCAATCAGGTTTTGGAGACATGATCTGCCTTTTACAAACCTGAACTGGGTGGGGTCCAGAGTTTGGAAATTACCAATGTCTTTGTTTATGAGTTCCATGATGATATGTTCCATGGCCTTGCAGACCAGGCTTGTTAGGCTAATGGGGGCAGTAGTTCTCAGGGTCCGAGGTGGCTCCCCCTTTGTGGAGTGGGATAACCATCACTGTGCATCATTCAGTGGGCACAAAGCCTGAGGTGAGGCTATGATTGAACATGGTGCTTAGGTGGGGTGCCAGTTCATTCTGTAGTTCATGTAGAATGCAGCCTGGGATGTTGTCAGGTCCCATGGATGCTGTGTTCTTGGCTTTGGAGAGTATAGTTTTTATCTGTGCAGCCATGATTACAGGAACTTTGCATTCTTTTGGGTATAGAGATGGGCCCTCAGAATATTCCCATTTCTCCAAGATATCACAATCTTGTAGTTGGTATATATACTTTGGGAGGGAGGTATGGGGGAGCGCATGCCCCCTGCAAAAAAAGTTTCAAGGAGAAGATCGATTTTCAAGATTCTGTTTTCTCCTGTGTTTTCAGTCTTTATTTTTCTGCTTTTCGACACTTGCCATTTTGAGTGCCAACATTTCAAAAGGAAGCCAATATCCAAAATGATCGTCACATCACTCACATTATGTCTTTTCTAATTGTTCACAATAACTCCAGCAGAAGATGTTTCCATCTTCAATAAAGTCCATTTGCCTTGAAAGTCTGACCACAGTTTCAGCAGAAACCAAACTAAGAAGACAAAGAAAAGAATTAACAACCCTGCCATGGCACAGCAGTTTGAGCACTTGCAACATGTTGTCAATTGCAGGTTTATTTTTAATTATTTTCATATAACAGGATTATCTATAAGCTTCTTAATCTGATTTAAACCACATTAAACCTTTACAGGCACTCCACTGTCATTAGTATTTCATATATGCATCCTGCAGGGTCCTCCAGCTGCCTAGGACATGGCTAATGAAATGTACAATTAATGTCATTTGTGATGTACTAGGCTGCACATGGTTGCCATAATAAATGACACAGCAAAGAAATCTAGTAGGCCTGGTTATGGATAAGCATCCAGATGTATCATTTTAAACAACTATTAGTTTTAACCTACTTAGTTTAAACATCCTGAGCTTATCAAAAGTGCAACAGGGGAAAGGAAATATAAATGGGAAGCAATGCAATCATATAAGAAACCACATAAATAATACTATTTTGTGAAATAGTTTATCACAGATAAGAATATAGTAAATAATAGTCCATCCTGAAAAGGAAAAACAACACAAAGTACCTCACTGTTGAAAGGTATGAGCGGCATTTCTACTCATCATCAGCACAAGGTTATTATCAATTATACAATGACCCCCCCCCGTTAATATTCCAAAACGTGCACATTCATTGGCCAGCGTGCCTATTGTAAATCCCACAATATACCAACGGAAAAAGGTCTGGTCGCCCGGACTTTTTTCTGTTGGTATAAACTGCTAAAAACATTTTTTTTAACAAATAAAAAAGAAATCAATGGAGCAGCCCAGACTTTCTTTTCTCCATTGGTCCTGTTTCAAAGCATTGATGGACTGGGTATGCATGGGACGCAAGTCCCATACGCATGCTCAGTACATCAAAACAAGGAAGCAGTGTACCACAACCAGTGGAAGAACAGTAATGCGCCGTTATACAAAGACATTATTTAAGAAAAGTAAGTATTTTTTTTCTTAAATAATGTCATTGTATAATAGCAATAACAGACTCTGTGGTTGTGGTATATTGAAATTTACCCACGGTTGGCTTTATTTAATCACTTGTGCTTCGCCCTCATGATTAAACCATACCAACCGTGGGTAAATCTTCAGTATACCACACCACGTCATCGGTTATTGCTTAATTCACCTAAGTCAAGAGCAATGCCAGAAGTCACTCCCTAATCAGAAAACAAGAACTAAGCTGTCACCTCAACATCATCCTCCTCCTCCGTATCCTCCCAGGCTTCACTTGTACCTAAAAAGGTTAATAAGCTTGCAAATGAATATAAGCAACCAGTGGCTGAATAAAGGCACCCCCTGCCCCAGAGCAGTTAAACTGTTATTATACCTTTCAGCATCTTAGCCTAAGAAATCTGGGCAGTGCTTGAAGTAATGGAGGGGAGGGTTTGCAAAGCCCAAAATAGGGACTCATTTTAAATATTGCTCTTTTAAACTGAGGCAGTTGCTAGAATAGCAGGATTTGTGTTAGCATGCATTTCCTGAAAAATATGAAGTATGAAACTTAAATGCATGTCATTATTTAATGACTTCAGTCCTCAATGGTTTGCCAGAAAAACACACATTTTATGAGGAACAGAGCAAATATATGAGACAAAAATATGGGCATCAGGAAAGCTGAGAGGAATGATTGTCATCATTTATCACTCTGATAGGTTATCATACCAGACTACTGGATAGGACCCCCTTCTTTTCCTTTTTTCTTTCTTCTTTATGTTTTTTTTAAGTGATTTACATTTAACATGAAAACATCCTGGACTATTCTCAGTCGATAAAGCTCCAGCACTAGGAGGTGGCACCAATATCACACTGAAGACAGTTGCAATCACATGCAGGAAAGTATGCTCCTGGAATTTTCTTCCTCATAAAACAAAAGCAAAAGCAGCAGAGATACATTCCATGCTACACACCAGGAAGTAAGGAAGAGGGAAAGAAAATATAGGGAAGGAAAGGGGAGGAAAACATGGGGGAGAGGAGAAGAAAAAATGGTGGAGGCTATAATACACAATGGAGAGAAACATTTGTTCATAACCCCCCCCCCCCCCACAGAACTTGCAATGCTTACATATAGGCAACTTGTTTGAATAAAAAAGGTGTGGGATAATGAAGAAATGGCTACATCACATCTGTATGAGATTACAAGCATATAACTTATATTCATACAGAATTGTGCATCCAAAGGTTAATACGCGTTTTGTAACTGTAAGCCAAACAATCATTAATTCTTTTAACAGGTAAACATGTCTATGGCATGCTGGGTACTAACCCACATAGCAGTACAGCAAATACCACACTGCCTCCGAAGGATATTCATAAAGGCACCAATGAGAGTGAAGTACAGTCAGCCAAGAGATGAGTCGCATGTCGTATTTATAGATGCTGCCGCTGTTCTCAGTGATCTTCTTATCCCTGTGACTTTTACAATTTAATTTCTTGCATTGAAGTGTTATGTTAATGGACTGCATGGATGTGACATACCCATTATCCTCGTCCCCGACATCAAGTACCAACGCAAACCTGGTCTTTGTGTAATGAAGATGTCCTGCCTCAACGGCAGCTTCCAACGTGAAGGTGATAGCACTGCCCTTAAGTTAGAGTTACCTCTGCCTGACTTCCTGTTTAGATAGTTGGTAGGAGTTGCTATCATGTGTTTGCCCCATTTTTTGGGAATTAACACCTTGACAAATGTAATTAATTATTAATCTTGACTGTTATCTTTCAGGAAGTCGTTGCACCTACATGTTCAGCTCCATGCATGTTTCTGATGAAGAGTATACATGCTTTCCTGGTATGAAATAAAGCTTTGCTAAAATAAAGGGCTACTTTTGGAGCGTGATCTGCAGTCTGTAAAGCTTGTGAATATTTCCTTTGCTTTTTTTGAGATGTTGACTCTGTGATTATAGGCCAGAACTTTAAAGATGAACAATCATCAACAGGGAAAGTTACAGTTCTCATCTTGTAAGCTATTCAGTCTGCTTACTCTGCTACAGTAACATCACTCACAGCCAGGAAATTTGCCAGTTCTGGTTTAATGAAAGCTAAAGGATGCTCATCTTTCTTCCATTTAGGAAAACCTGTAATTTAAAGGTTCTTCCTACAAGCTCTAGTCTCCAAATTATTCAGTTTATTTTCCAGCCTTTCTCATCATGACTGCAAATCTGGAATTTCTTACATGTGCACTATAGCAGACTGATTTTTTGTTTTCTTCAGAGGCTGCAATTTACTTTCATATACCTATGATATTAACCTATATAATACTAAAATCCCCCTTTCATCATAATTTTATAACTTAGTTCATTACATATCTTGAACTCCTTGCAAACCTTTCTTTATTGAAATGTAATAAAAACTTCTTTGCAACATTTTCCCTTCTGCAGTATCAATCTTTACCTCCTGCAACATTTTAGACCTAGAACTTTATATACTTAACAATTGTTGAAGTAATAGTATACAGTATATACCCATCTTGTAATTAAGTTCTGTTTTTTTCCATGAGAAATGTAACTGTTGTTTTTCCTGAGAACTGTCTGAGGTTCACTTCTTAATATAAATGTACTGTGATGGAGCTTTTCTCCCCGGGCCTCCACTAAAAATAGGCTCTGCCCAGTCAGACTTTCCCAATCAACAAAGACAAATAAATACAAATAAACAGGGGCATCTCGTGCTATAGGAATGCAGGACTGCAGCCCCCCCCCCCACCTGTAGAATAAAACAATAAAATTGAAAATTAACTCCACGCATGCATGCATGGTTCCCGACTGCTGTGTTATGCAAACTAGAACTCCATGCACGCATGCGTGCTCATTCCAGAGCTCCAGACTGCTCTGTTAGGCAGTCCAGATAGGAAAGGCAGGAAACTCTGCCCTTCCAGCCCAGAGGTCTGTGCAGTGACAACCGCACAGACTGAAAGGTCACCAGACTGCATTGCCCACAGGATGGAGGCTCCAGCCTACTCTCGTGGGACAAGTCATCTCTCATGGGAGACCCATGTGCAGGTCAGAATGCCAGAGGACTTAGCTGCTTCACAGGAGAGGATTCATGGATTGGCAGCTGTTTTGTGGAGGACTTAGCTGCAAACAGGAGCATTTTATGGAGGACAGGTAGTGTGTGTGATGCCATTTTGTGGAGGACTTAGCTGCAAACAGGAGGGTGTGTGTGTGTGTGTGTGTGTGTGTGTGTGTGTGTGTGTGTGTGTGTGTGTGTGTGTGTGTGTGTAATGCCCCAGTTGCTACATGGTGGTGGGTAGAGAATAAGGCTTGAACCCTGTACCTTGAGTTCACGTGGCAGGTGCCTGAATTCCCTACCCACCACCATTTGTAAAAACATTGCAGATTTTCCCTCATACTTGTTCTATTCCTCAATACTGATCTGTTCAAATGTAGCACAAATGTGGTAAAACTAAACAAATATGAAAATAACCTGGTGGTGGTTGTTTTGAGAATAAGGAAGTTTTTGGTTGTCTGAAATTCTGACATTGTGAAAGACTGAAGTTGTAAAGTATTTTTAAGATTTGCAAAAAAAAAAGTTTAAGATCTGTTTTCAGTTTACTTTACTGATGTAATTTCTTTTATAATTGAGAAGGCTTATGAAGTGTTTGGTTGGGGCTTTAATACGGTGACTGGGGAAGGATAGAATGCTGTCCATTTCCTGCATCACTACACACCAGCTGGCTGGTTGTAAGTGTGATTTTGAATTTTTTTTGACAAATCAGTAACTAACTTTTTATTGAGAGTTTAGACTATCTTTTAGACAAATGTCATATATGAAGTGAAGGCAAAAAAGTGCAAGCAGAGTTAGCTAATAACTAAAAGTGGTATATTCTTTGATTTTCTGGTATGTGTGCCCCATCAGCAGGTACCATTTTGCGTGAAAGATAATCTGCAGTTGACCAAAATAAAATGGCATTAAATGTCCATTTTGGTTTTGTTGCTGTCTGGTTTGTTCATTACTTGGCTGTATATGGGGGTATAAAACTATTAATAAATGCAACATTCCAGCATTTCTGCTACTGGGTTATGTAAATAATGTTCTCTAAGCTTAAGTGAGGTGACAGTGTGGTGATGTCAATCAGCTGATGTTAGTGAGGATGTGAGCTGTTTTTTTACATATATTTATATATACATTTAACATCTGCGGTGGTGCAGTGGTAGCGTTTAGTGTTGTTGCCTCACAGCATGAGGTTCTCCTGTTCGATTCTCGGCTGGAGTGCCTTCTGTGTGGAGTCTGCATGTCCTCCCTATGACTGGGTGGTGTTCGAAAGACGTGTGTAAATGGGTATGCCTTGGTTGAACATCAAGCTGGCACCTTAGCATTTGTCAAAATCTACTGCCAATCATTAGCAGACCAGAGTTTCGCTCTGGTGACCCCTAACTGGGAAAAGCTGAAAGACAACCACTTGTTCTATTCCTCATAAAATCTGTGGTTTCTGTATTTTTGTGTCCTTGCAAAGCCAGTAGTGCATTGGTGCAGGGGTAGCATTGTTGTCTGACAGCTGCAAGTTCTCTGGCTTGATTCTTGGCTGGGTTGCCTTACCTTCTCTGTGGAGTCTGTATGCCCTCCTTGTGTTTGTTTTCTCCAGTTTCCTTCCATCTTACAAAGACATGTCTGTCTGGAGTGTTTCTCCCTGGGCCTCTGCTAAAAATTAGCTTTTGTTCCAAGTCAGACTTTCCTGGTTAACAAATGTTAAAAATGACACGCATCTGAATATCAAACTTCATATTCTTCAGAAAGTGCATGGTAACACAAAAGCTTTTATTCTAGCAATTTTCTAAGTGTATAAGATGGAGATTTGAAATTTGTTCCTATTTTTGGGACTGTATTCCCCTATTATTGGCTTCATCCAGGTTTTTTGTGCTAAGGTTGAGAGCTATGGTAAGAACTGAATTCACTGAATATGTTTGGGGGCTATATTCCCCCATTACTGGCTTTGTCCGGGTGTTTTTTACTAAGAGATTGAGAGCTATGGTGAGAACTGAATTCACTGAATGGGGGCTGTATTCACCCATTACTGGCTTTGTTCAGGAGTTTTGTGCTAAGAGGTTGACAGCTGTGCTATGCTGAGAACTGAATTCACTAAATGGTAGCCATTTAAGTTTCCGTCTTCCTCTTTCACAAAACAGCTGGTTTGGCATAGTGGTATGTTGCTCTGACTGTTTTGCACAGGGTCCTGGGTTTAAGGCTTGGCAGTGAAATGTATGGTGGTAACACAGCATTTTATTCTAGCAACTTTCCAACATTATACAAGCAATGTTTAAAATGTGTCCCTGGTTTTTGGGCTTTTGTCCCCCGCACAATAAGCTTTGGCTTTTTCCAGATTTCTTTGTGCTGCAAAGTTCAGATATACAGTTGAATGAGTAGATTTTACAAGGAGCTGAGAGCTGCAGGGGAACAAAAGTTTAGTGCTGCTTATACTGAGTTTGCTTGTCTTGTTAATAACACAACAGGTAGTATACTTGCTTTTGATGCAGAAGGCTGTGGGTTCTACTCCCATCATAGATAGATGCATTGCTGATACTGTACTGTGCGAAGGGGGTGGATGCTGCACTCCTTTTTGGCGAAGATACCTAGTAACTATGAACCTGTTATCAGTTTACCATCCATTCCCTATTGTAATATTGCTAGCTTATCATTTTTTTAGTGCAAGATAGGCAATATATTCCTCAAGGGTAACAGGCACTTTATTTGTAGATGAAACAATGAAATACAAAGTTGTTTGCTAGCAGCAACCTCTTCATTAGTTACAGATCTCTTTAATGTGGAATTATTTAGATGACTTTTACTTCTTCAGAGATTGTGCATATGTACTGATACTGGTGGACTGTAGAAGTTTGAGTAGACTTTTATGATGGAAATGTTCTGAATTGGGCAGTTTTGTCATTACTGGTGCATGCATTTTGTTTCATTGTTTACTGGAAAAATGTCAAAACAAATTTAAAACACCCTCTAAAACTGTACTGTATTGTACAAGGACTATAATTTAATACAATCAGGAAAGTGTATGAAAGAGCATGTGTATGCTTTGTGTGCAAGGGGCCTGTGATTTGAAAACAGCCCTAACCCAAAGTTAATCTGCCACTGGCAAAATGTATTTTCTTTGAATGTGGGTTTCAATGCTGTTTCAGTGAATGTGAGTTTTCAAGGGCAGAGAAGTTTTAATGCTAAGTCTGTTTTCATTGTGAGACTGCATTGCTTTGTTTAGCAGATATGATATCTATTAGTGTTTGCGCTGTAAAATGCAAAATAAAACTTTCAAATGAAGTCCAAATCATCGCAAAAGTAAAGCAGTATGCACATTAGTGCTTATGGTTTTTGTTTTTCAGCTTTTCCCGGTTAGTGTTTATGGTAAATGGGGTGAAATAGCCTAGTAATAGTTCATTGGAATGGCTGTGTGTGTGTGTGGGGGGGGGCTCCATTTGACCATGATTTTGTGAGGGGGGAAGGGCAGCAAACTCAGACAGCCCCAGCTGAACTATACCTCTCAACTGTCCAGATTTTTGTAGAATGAAGAGATTTTTGCTTCTTAGTTTTGGTTTGTTCCTCATAAAATTTGTGGTTTTCTGTCAAATCATTTAGGAATGAAGTCACTAAATGACAGACACTGAGTTTCAGACTTCATAACCTTCAGAAAAATGCATGCTAAAGCAAGACCTGTTATTCTATCAACTGTGTCAGTTTATACAAGAGCAATTTTTAATACTGTTTATATGATCCCCCCATGTATTTGGCCTTGTCCAGATTTCCTGCGTTAACAGGTTGAGAGGTACATGCAAATAAATTGCTTTATAGAATTAGGCATATCCAAACCTCTCAACTGTCCCTGATTTTGGCTCAAAATGTTGCTCTTCCCCTAATAATCCCTCCGCAAAATGGCAATTTTGGAAGAAAAATGGAGGGTTTACAATTAGTAAATAACTGTAATAATCAGTTAGATTGCTTTTATTTCAGAAATGCATGTAGATTCTTTTATTTTGTCAGCCGCTCAAGTTAACAGTACTAATATTAAAAAGTGTCCCCCTTCTTTGCAGGATTCCAGCTGTATTGTGTGGCTATCTTATATTTTCGAATTACATTTTTGGTCCATTTTTCATAAAATTGTGTTTTTTTGGCAAATTAGTGGCAAATCATTAAAGACTGAAGTTAGAAAATAATGACAGACATTTGAGTTTCAGATTTCATACCATTCAGAAAATTCATACTAATGCAAGACCTATTCTATTATCTTTCTAAGTTTATAAGAGCAATATTTAAACATTGTCCTTATTTGTGGGCCTTTGTCCCACTTCTATGTATGGCTTTGTCCAGATTTCTTGCTCTGAGGTTGAGCGGTATGACAAATGTGTCAGGGCCATCGCACTCAGCCAGAGACATTTCAAATTGTGACATACTTGTTGCACCCCACTCCCCCATGTAGTGACTCTGGATGTATCCAAGCAAGGCAAGGAGCAGTTATGCAGTGTAAATGTGCAGACTATCCCCCCATCCAATGTAGACGCAAGTACTACAATGGCTTTTCATCTGTCCTTGATTTTGCAGAATGTTCTGGTTTCTGTCATATTTTTATTATTCAGAAAATGCCTGTTGCTCTGTGTTTAAGTAGCAATGCTTTAACGACTATCTGGTAATGTTGTCTGAGACTGTAAGATGCAAGTAAGTTTTAATAAGTGTACTGTTAACGAATTGCCAACATTGAAAGCCGTTCTGTTGTTGCCATGCTGAGAGTACTTACATAACTAGATAACATATAAGCCTTGGGTATTGAAATGCATATGACAGTATTTGTAATAAAGGACAGGATTACATTATTTTAAGAGCTCATTACAGGCTTTACCTGCAAACTAAACAGAATGCCAATCTATCATGTGTGGTCCATATCCTGTGCTGTAATCCTTTAAGCAATGTATGTTGAGCTTGTTTCCTGTTTGCTTTTCATTTTTTACTTTGATCATGTTTTCCCCATGAAACAAGTAGATAGTTGTTAGGCAGCAGGTCATTTTTGGATAAGAAACATTTTTACAAGTGGGGGTATCATAGAGATTGCTACTTTCAGCATGTTACTTGGTACTTTAATAAAGCTGAATATAAATTATAATTAGAAATGGAGGGCAAGGAGAAGTGGTTTGAGTTGAGTGCTGCTTGTTTTTCTTATACTTTATTTTGACTGGCATTCCAGTAATGTATTTAAAAAGTAATTTATTTCTTCATGCCTCACAACCTTTTTGTTTCCATCTAGATATTAAGTAAGCTGCCATGCAGCCAATGGATTGAAATATTTTTTTCTTCTACACTTTCCTTTTTTCTTGATTGGACTCATAATGATGGTTTGGCACCCAGGGCAGCATATTTAATTAAAGTTACAGTTTTTGTGGTTTTGATCATAGCTTCTCCCCTTTCTAGTTGGCCACACCTGTTCCTATTGACCCTACCCATTAAGCCGTCTCCTGCAGCCCCCCTTCACCAGCCGCCACTGCAAATAAATAAATAAATACATACATAAATACATAAATACATAAATAAATAAATAAATAAAAAATCATGACCTCATAGTAATAAGACAGATTTGGTATGTTCATGCAGATACTGCTGGTACCATAGCAGTATGACATCCCCCGAGTATCTTTCCATGACAGGGAGAGGATGGCTGGCATGATGAATTTTTATCATAACTCAAAAATACACCTATTTTACATGTACCTGCAAAATGTAGCCATATGAATGTCTAAAATCATTGTCCCAGCATTACCAAGGTTTCTCTCAACTAAAATCCACCATTAGAAGTACACCATTAAGCTGAATTTGAAATTAAAAGCCTTAGAGAAAAAGGAGCCTATTAGATCTGCATACTCATGTGGAAACACCCATTTCCCTCCCTCTGTCCAAGGTACAAATTCTGCCATTTATATCATTTACAGACATTATAGTGTTACCCATTTAGTGTACAGGTAAAGCTCCTCAGGGTCAGTGCAGTATGAAACTGTGAGGTGTTACTGACCCCAAGAATGCTTGCATGTTTTACCACATTGTAACCAAAAGCAATACTGGCTGTGGCACCAGCACTCCAGCATCACTGCCCTTTCACCATGGCAGGGTAGCAACATCTCCAGACCTGTCTCATCTATAGCTTATGTAGTAGCTTAATTCACACATGCACATTTCTGGGAGCATTTCAGAACATCTGAATCCAATACTGACAGCAGAACTAGACAGAACAATTTCTTGCTGATGTCTTAGACCTGTAGGACAAAAACACATCCAATTTGAAGCTGCACTCTTTCATGTCAGACATACATTGTTCAAAGGCTCCATGATAGATGACCTTGCATTCCATTAGCACAGCTGTAGTTGATGTTACCCAACATTTACAAATTAAATGCAAACAGACACAACAGCCAGTAGCTGCAACCTTCACAACAGCAGTACAAGAAAAACATTACCTATCTGTTGGCATCATACATGCAAATACTATGTAGGATTCATGAACACTGTGTGCCATGGAGCAGATTTGGCTCAGAATATAATGACATTCCAAATAACTGTATGCTTCTTAAGGAATGCTATGCAGTGGGGCTAAACCTTGAACATGGAATTACACCACTGTGCAGCCACAGTGTTCCACGTGGAGCATATATACACAGAGCATATATGCAAATGACCCCCCTCATCATACCTGATTTGGAGACACTACACCAGTATAGGTGGTCCCAACCTCATAATTTATATACCAAATAATGCATACATGAGCTGATGTAGACCATTTGACTACAACAATAAGCATCCTCTGGTGATGCCCTGTTTAGCATACTGAACTGTGCAGTAATATCAACACTCATTAATAAATGAATAAATAACTGTTTTATACAGTCAGAAAAACTCTGCTGGCAATGGAACTCCCTGTGATACAGACAAACTTGCTACCACAACCATACTATCCCTGCCCTAACATAGCGATGCTGCTGAGTTCCTGCCACTGGGCGCACACACAGAACTAGATCCCCTCATTATCATATTATGGTAATGCTCTAGCTCCACCATCATGCCTAATTAATGAAAACATTTTATGAATCACTGCACTGCATGGCAGTAGACAACAGATACATCAACTACTTAATAGCATATGTCAAAAAGGCCAGGGTAATACAATCATCATACATGGTGATTGCAGAGTACAAGTGCATGTGGTGCATGAATTTGCACTGTGCTGTCATCTTACATGGTGATTCAGTCCAGATACCAGTGCACATGGTGCATGACTGTGCACTGTACTGTCATCTTACATGGTGATTCAGTGCAGAGTACCAGTGCACATGATGCATGACTGTGCTATCATCTTACATGGTGATTCAGTGCAGAGTACCAGTGCACGTGGTGCATGACTGTGCAATATGCTGTCATCTTACATGGTGATTCAGTCCAGAGTACCAGTGCACATGGGGCATGACTGTGCACTGTGCTGTCATCTTACATGATGATTCAGCGCCGAGTACCAGAGCACATGGCAAATCACTGTGCACTGTGTATGGCAATCCACTAGTCAAAAACAGTTCCCATTATTTGTATGACTGTTGTCCTTCCTACAAGCTATGTCTATGAAAAACAGTTATGAATGTTGGTAAACTTAACATAATACACAATGTGCATTTATATAACTGGCCACAACCTTTATGATCATCCCAGACTATATGCACTGGCAGTGCTTTAATAATGTGGTACATTTTTGAAGTACCGGTTCTGTACTGCACATTGGCCTGTGAAAGATTAACAGTGTGCATTGGGCATGCTGAACAACTAAAATAAACAGCAAAATGAAATACTTTATGAAAATAGCATTTGTGAAAAATGAATGTTTTGAGAGAACTCTTAAATTGTTCCACCCTTATTTATTGCTTATATATATTATGTTTGTCTGTAGGGAAAGTCTGATTGTGCAGAGGACCCATTTTTAGGGGAGGCCCAGGGAGAAAGGCTCCAATATACAAACAGTAGTGATAAACAGAGTGACACTAACATTTGAGAGCTGATTATATACAATAGTCTTCACAACACTGTTCAAAAGAGGGACAACTGCATTTTTAAATTTGGTAAAATATACAGACAGCCACATTGTTGCTATTTCCAACTGAGAGCAATATGTCTAAAAAAGCTATAGTGGTGAGAGAGCTAAAGCTGAGAAATAGAAGACAAAGGTAGCTTAGGGTGAAGGAGTATAACAAATGGGAGAACAGAGAGTGAGTTACAGTACAGGTAAGAGGAGGATACAGAAGGAGTTGAGCAGTGATGAGGTTGAAGAAGAGAGATGTACTAATGTGGTGCAGTACATGTGCAGATCCAGGAGTTGAGTAAGTGAGACTTTAGCTGTAGTTTGAATGACTTTAGTGAGCAGTCCTGCCTTACTGATGCAAACAGGGATGAAAGCAAACTATTACAAAAAGCTGCTAAAAGCCATAACTCTTGGAGAATGCTATATTTATTTTAAACACTCAATAAACACGTTTTTCGTCAAACCTAAATGGCTAGACTTCATCAGAAAAAAAGCAAAACAGTGTCTGTTAAAATTCAAACATGTATATATAAATTCTCCACCAAATGCTTTAATGACGCTGATCATTCTTAAAGATATAGACTCTTAAAAAAACTTTAAACCATGTTATATTAAAATGAATAAAAATGACCTTACTTTGTTACACATTTATGAATAGCCACAACCGTGCTTCAATCAATCAAAGCTAACATAAAAAAACAAAGTACAGCTCAAAGTACATACAACGTAATGAACTTGTACTGCCGTATTGTTCAAATATATATTACTTAACAGCATGTTACAAATGTATTAAAAATGTATTAAAATATATGCATTAAACACAAACCATGAAAGACGTCTAACCTACATTTAATAGCTAAATATATGAATTCACCAAATCTATACATGCTACATGCATACATTTAGCTCTATGTATTTAATCAACTCCAAAGAGATATAAATAAATAGATTACCTAAACAATAGAACATGTGCACTCCAATACATTTGATTGCAACTATCGATGATTTTTTTGAGGTTATTTAATGATGAAAACCCTAATAATGAATCACCTGTCCAGTCTTTTGAGCTTTAATAAAAACATTAAAGAACACTTTTCATTTAAACCTGGGTTTGTGTACGCATTGAGCTTAATTTGCCACAATAGCTCCATTTTCTCTAATAACAGACCAAAAGGACCCCTTCTCACATCCTGCCTAACGTGGTCAATTACTTTGAATCAAAATCTATGGTTAGGATGAGCCAGGATATGTCTTGCAAGGGCATTTTCTTCTTTCTGCAAGTTGATACTTATAAGGTCCTCATAAACCCTGTCTCTTAATCTGTGCTCCGTCTTCCCTATATGCAAGGATGGGAACCTTGTTCTTTATTGTGTTTATTAAAGCTCAAAAGTTTGGACAGATGATTCATTATTAGGGTTTTCATCATTAAATAATCTCAGAAAATCATCGATAGTTGCAATAAAATGTATTGGGGTGCACATGCTCTATTGTTTAGATGATCTATTTATTTATATCTCTTTGGAGTTTATTAAATACATAGAGCTAAATGTATGCATGTGGCATGTATAGATTTGGTGAGTTCATATATTTAGCTATTGAATGTAGGTTAGACATCTTTCATGGTTTGTGTTTAATACATATATTTTTAATACATTTTTAATACATTTGTAACATGCTGTTAAGTAATATATATTTGAACAATACGGCAGTACAAGTTCATTACGTTGTATGTACTTTGAACTGTACTTTGTTTTTTTATGTTAGCTTTGATTGATTGAAGCATGGTTGTGGCTATTCATAAATGTGTAACAAAGTAAGGTCATTTTTATTCATTTTAATATAACATGGTTTAAAATTTTTTTAAGAGTCTATATCTTTAAGAATGATCAGTGTCCTTAAAGCATTTGGCGGAGAATTTATATATAGATGTTTGAATTTTAACTGACACTGTTTTGCTTTTTTTCTGATGAAGTCTAGCCATTTGGGTTAGACGAAAAATGTGTTTATTGAGCGTTTAAAATAAATATAGCATTCTCCAAGAGTTACGGCTTTTAGCAGCTTTTTGTAATAGTCCTGCCTTACTGTTGGGGGGGGGGGGGTGGAGTTCCAGGTTTTTGCCACTTGATGGGAATAGATGGAACAATCTGCAGAGTTATTAGGTTTTCATATCTGTAGGAGATCTTTGGGTGGGTTGAATGGTTATACAAGGTTAGCTAGAGATGGATAGTCATTTTGTTTGTTTATTACATTGTGGATAACAGTGAGTTTGAAAGTTTGGAGTATGTGAGTTGGTCAAGTAGTTGAAGCCACTGGAAGTATCTGATGGTCAAATGGTGATGTGAGCTATGGGGGAGGATGGCTGCAAATTTTGTGACCTTGTAGCACTTGCTCAAATTGGGTTTACTGAATTTTTTGGACATTTGTCAGTGCTGGTGCTGAGCAGTGGAGAGGAGAAGAGCCAGTAGGAGGGCAGTGCCGATATAACATCCTGTCATGTTTGATAGCTAGTGTTTTTCCCTCTTCAAAGTACTTAGCTTTTGGCGGTTTTTTTTTCACTGTTTGTTGAATGGGGAAGTCAAACTTTAGATCTTTGTCTATGTAAACTCCTAGTAGGTTGGTTTGTGTGACACATTTAAGTTTGGTATTGTTTGAAGACATAATAGGGAAGGACACTTTCTTTATTGCAAGGTGTTTGGGTGTGAAAAGTATTAGTTTTGTTTTGTTAGCATTTAGGAATACCCTGGAGGTTCAGTCAGTTTTCTATAGAAGTGAAGGATTCCTGGATCAGTTTTTACAGGGAATCGAGGTTGTTTGATGAGCAGATGATGGTAGAAACAGCTGCATACTTTAATAAGGTAGCATTCCTATTGGCCATATCAAGGTCATTAGCAAGTGGACCGTCAACTGCAAAAGGGAGAAAAGATGAGATGTCAGTAAGCCATTTTACTGCCTGGAGTCCAAAGAAAGTTATCTAGAAAACTAGGATAGAGAGGAATTGTCAAAGCCTAGACTGGAAAGGTTTTGTAATAGTATGGGATGTGTGAGAGTGTTGAAAGCTTTGGATTGATTAAGAAAGGGAGCAGATACAACATTTACCATCATTTTTCTTTCTATAAGCAGTATTAGTTAAGTTAAGGAGAGTGTTGGAGGTACTGTGGTGCGGTAAAAAACATGCAGTGAAGGAGAGAGGAGTGCATTTTTTGTGATATAGTGTAGGAGTTGGGTCTGAACGCGTTTCTCAGTTATTCTTGATGTAGGAATAGGATAGCGATACATTTATAATTGTCGAGATTGGTAGAATGTGGGTGAGGAGGATGTAACATTTTTTCCATAGTAAAAGTACATAAGATTTATCGATAGAGAAGTTTTTTAGACTGGGTACGCTATGGCCTCTACTGCCATTTTTAGATACTTGCCAGGTAGCTTGCCTGGTACTAGGAAGGCAGATTTTCTTTTAAGTTGCAGTTTTTTATTATTAGCAGTGTTGACTGGCTGGATAGACAGATTATGGGGAGTTACTAGAGTTTTCAATGTTCATGGGATTGTTTGTGGAGAGCTTTTAGATTTCAGTGTAGGTAAAGGCTGTGTTGAAAAGCAAAGTGTAGAAGCTGATTTACAGAAAACCAGAATAATTGTGGATTCTGATCACTTTTATTTTGGATGTTAGTATAATATGTTTTTGTTGTTGTAATTTAATTTAATATGGTATTTTGCTCTGTTGTTAAGCTCTCTGAATTTCTTATAGTTTGGCTGAGTTTTGTTTGTCGTCCATGTTTTCCAGGTTCTATGTTTCATGAGATGTTTTTTTGCTTTTGGGTACCCAGAGGGCAGGATTTGAGTTAACTCATTTTTTTCTATATGGGGCCAGCTCATTTAGGATTTTTAGGAACACATTATTAAAGTGACGTACAGCACCATTGAGTGGTAGGTGTGTTAGGTTAGTCCAATTAGTCCAATTATATGAGATGATTTGTGCCTTTGCTGAAATTTGAGAGGTTATGAGTCACAATAAAGTGGTGTTGTTCATGGATTTGTGTTTGTTTTCTTGTGGCGAATATAGGGAGATGATAGCTTAAAGTGTCTGAGAGTGTTCAAGAATTAGAGATTTTACCTAGCAAGGAAGTGTGTATCCATTGTATTGTGGTACCCTTTCTTATCTTGGGTGTGTAGGTTTATGTGAGGAGTGAGCTTAAGTAACTTTGTGTTATTGTTGGGAGAATGTTGTCATGGTACAAGCTGGAGAATATATTATGTGAACTGTGTAGGAGCCTCTAATGTGTTTATTGTATGAATTTAGAGTGGAGCAGACCCAGTATGACTGACCTGGAAAATATTATAGTAGTGCTTTGCCAGGTGCAGGTGATATTTGGAGTTGTATGGATGTGAAATAATTTGAGTTTGTGTTTTCTGAAAGGAGTGCAAAATGTGGTATATTTTAGTAGGAAATCTGAGCTATGGGTATGTATTTATCTGAATGTGTTGTGTGGTTTTAAGAAGTTGGTCAGATAAGATTTCAGAGTGTGGTACAGAAAGGATAAATCTTAGGCTCAGTGGGGGTGGATGGGGAATTAGGAGTGGGAGGAGAGAAAAGTGGTCCATACTCCAAATGGGTTTGTGGGTTCACAGGTTCATAGGTATGCACTAGGTTAATAGCCACCTGGGACTTTTTAAGCCTAGCCATGCATCCCAAATCTCTGGCAAGTTCTGATGTCATTTATAAGTGTAAGCAGGGGTTTTGGAGATTAAATATTTGCAAGCACGGGCCTGGAAGATAAACCATTTACCATCTGCCTATGTCCATTAGAGACACAGATGCCAAACTAGGGATCAATTTCCTGCTCCCCATCCAATTGTACAAGTTTCAGTTGAATTGGGTTATGGAGGAACTCTGCTTAACATGGCTGGGGAGCCTGTTCCAGAGATGGAGTAGTCTCTGGGATACATACTTGTCTCTCCAGCATGTCCCATTTATATCACAGGCAAGGATTAAGTCTTTAGAATGGGTAACTCTGGTGATATTTGTTTTTTGGATATGCAGGAAGTACATCAGAGTGAGGTCTGACAGTGCCTTATATACCAGGCATAGATCTCCCCTCAACAGTCTATAGGAGACAGAATACAGTGATACAGCCTTAAGGCACTCTGCATAGGGCATGTTACTTATGCCCTGTATTCTTTTAGTAAGGTACCTCTGTGGATGTTCCAATCATTGAATATGCCTGGTTAGATATGTACCAAATGGGGCACTGTACTCAATGATAGGTCTGGTGAATACTGAATACAGTGAAACAATGACCTCCTTGGATGTAGATGCTATTCCTTTGTTTATAAATAGCACAATATAGAATGAATTTCTCATTACTGTAAACACATGATGGCCAAAAGCTAGATTACCAACTATGTGTGTCTTCAAGTCTCTGACTACTGGTTCAACTCTTAGGGTTGTGTGTTGTCGGTATGATAGTTAATAGGGGTGGATGACTTCCAATCCCAAAGAATACTATTATGCAATTCTTGGCATTTGGTTTAAGACCATGGCTCTGACTTAAGTTATTTGTCTTTGTCTACCCTTCCTGGAAAAACATTAGTGTAATTGGGGGCTTCTGTAACTACTCCTAATTTGCAATTATCTGCAGATTTAGTCAGCTAGAGGCCCTGGACATTGGCCTTGACTTCAGAGAAGTAAATGTCAAAAAGGAGTGGTCCTAGTACCAGTCCAGGAATGACTCTGCTTATTACTGGTATCTTTGTAGAAATGAACTCCCCAGTTCTAACCTGGATCCTATGAGCCAGCTGATTATCCATCAGTTGACATAAGGGTTTACAGCTAACATCTTGAGTTTCTCAACAATGCAGAAGTGGGGTATTGTCTCAAATGCCTTAGCCAGGTCAAGGTAAGGAATATGAGCTGTTTTTTCCCTCATTCATTGATTTGGTGACCTTCTCGAAAAAGTCCGCCAGGATGAGTAGGCATGACCTGCACTCGATGAAGCCAAATTTGGTTGAGTCTAGTGTCTGGAGGTTTCTTTTCCATGATAATTCCCAGGCTTGTGTGAGTCAGTCAGTTTACAGTTGTTCATTAGACTCATGAGGTTTGCCCCTGTCTGAGACATGTGAGGTTTGCCCCTGTCTGAGAACAATTAGTAGGTAAGAGTAAAACATTTTATATATTTATTTAATTACATTTGCTTGTCAGCTAAAGATAAGAACAACATAAATTAAATAGATATTTCAGGCACATAATAATAATAATACCCAAGTATGTTCACTTAAAGTAAAAATTCATATGGAACAATAAGTACTAGTACTAGGCGCTTCCTTATGTCCAGACTTGTCTTTTTTTCTTTCTATAAGCAGTATTAGTTAAGTTAAGGAGAGTGTTGGAGGTACTGTGGTGCGGTAATAAACATGCAGTTAAGGAGAGAGGACTGCATTTTTTGTGATATAGTGTAGGAGTTGGGTCTGAATGCGTTTCTCAGTTATTCTTGATGTAGGAATAGGATAGCGATACATTTATAATTGTCGAGATTGGTAGAATGTGGGTGAGGAGGATGTAACATTTTTTCCATAGTAAAAGTACATAAGATTTATCGATAGAGAAGTTTTTAGACTGGGTACGCTATGGCCTCTACTGCCATTTTTAGATACTTGCCAGGTAGCTTGCCTGGTACTAGGAAGGCAGATTTTCTTTTAAGTTGCAGTTTTTTATTATTAGTAGTGTTGACTGGCTGGATAGACAGATTATGGGGAGTTACTAGAGTTTGCAATGTTCATGGGATTGTTTGTGGAGAGCTTTTAGATTTCAGTGTAGGTAAAGGCTGTGTTGAAAAGCAAAATGTAGAAGCTGATTTACAGAAAACCAGAATAATTGTGGATTCTGATCACTTTTATTTTGGATGTTAGTATAATATGTTTTTGTTGTTGTAATTTAATTTAATATGGTATTTTGCTCTGTTGTTAAGCTCTCTGAATTTCTTATAGTTTGGATGAGTTTTGTTTGTCGTCCATGTTTTCCAGGTTCTATGTTTCATGAGATGTTTTTTTGCTTTTGGATACCCAGAGGGCAGGATTTGAGTTAACTCATTTTTTTCTATATGGGGCCAGCTCATTTAGGATTTTTAGGAACACATTATTAAAGTGACGTACAGCACCATTGAGTGGTAGGTGTGTTAGGTTAGTCCAATTAGTCCAATTATATGAGATGATTTGTGCCTTTGCTGAAATTTGAGAGGTTATGAGTCACAATAAAGTGGTGTTGTTCATGGATTTTTGTTTGTTTTCTTGTGGCGAATATAGGGAGATGATAGCTTAAAGTGTCTGAGAGTGTTCAAGAATTAGAGATTTTACCTAGCAAGGAAGTGTGTATCCGGTGTATTGTGGTACCCTTTCTTATCTTGGGTGTGTAGGTTTATGTGAGGAGTGAGCTTAAGTAACTTTGTGTTATTGTTGGGAGAATGTTGTCATGGTACAAGCTGGAGAATATATTGTGTGAACTGTGTAGGAGCCTCTAATGTGTTTATTGTATGAATTTAGAGTGGAGCAGACCCAGTATGACTGACCTGGAAAATATTATAGTAGTGCTTTGCCAGGTGCAGGTGATATTTGGAGTTGTATGGATGTGAAATAATTTGAGTTTGTGTTTTCTGAAAGGAGTGCAATATTTGGTATATTTTAGTAGGATATCTGAGCTATGGGTATGTATTTATCTGAATGTGTTGTGTGGATTTAAGAAGTTGGTCAGATAAGATTTCAGAGTGTGGTACAGAAAGGATAAATCTTAGGCTCAGTGGGGGTGGATGGGGAATTAGGAGTGGGAGGAGAGCAAAGTGGTCCACACTCCAATGGGTTTGTGGGTTCACAGGTTCATAGGTATGCACTAGGTTAATAGCCACCTGGGACTTTTTAAGCCTAGCCATGCATCCCAAATCTCTGGCAAGTTCTGATGCCATTTATAAGTGTAAGCAGGGGTTTTGGAGATTAAATATTTGCAAGCACGGGCCTGGAAGATAAACCATTTACCATCTGCCTATGTCCATTAGAGACACAGATGCCAAACTAGGGATCAATTTCCTGCTCCCCATCCAATTGTACAAGTTTCAGTTGAATTGGGTTATGGAGGAACTCTGCTTAACATGGCTGGGGAGCCTGTTCCAGAGATGGAGTAGTCTCTGGGATACATACTTGTCTCTCCAGCATGTCCCATTTATATCACAGGCAAGGGTTAAGTCTTTAGAATGGGTAACTCTGGTGATATTTGTTCTTTGGATATGCAGGAAGTACATCAGAGTGAGGTCTGACAGTGCCTTATATACCAGGCATAGATCTCCCCTCAACAGTCTATAGGAGACAGAATACAGTGATAGAGCCTTACGGCACTCTGCATAGGGCATGTTACTTATGCCCTGTATTCTTTTAGTAAGGTACCTCTGTGGATGTTCCAATCATTGAATATGCCTGGTTAGATATGTACCAAATGGGGCACTGTACTCAATGATAGGTCTGGTGAATACTGAATACAGTGAAACAATGACCTCCTTGGATGTAGATGCTCTACCTTTGTTTATAAATAGCACAATATAGAATGAATTTCTCATTACTGTAAACACATGATGGTCAAAAGCTAGATTACCAACTATGTGTGTCTTCAAGTCTCTGACTACTGGTTCAACTCTTAGGGTTGTGTGTTGTCGGTATGATAGTTAATAGGGGTGGATGACTTCCAATCCCAAAGGATACTATTATACAATTCTTGGCATTTGGTTTAAGACCATGGCTCTGACTTAAGTTATTTGTCTTTGTCTACCCTTCCTGGAAAAACATTAGTGTAATTGGGGGCTTCTGTAACTACACCTAATTTGCAATTATCTGCAGATTTAGCCAGCTAGAGGCCCTGGACATTGGCCTTGACTTCAGAGAAGTAAATGTCAAAAAGGAGTGGTCCTAGTACCAGTCCAGGAATGACTCTGCTTATTACTGGTATCTTTGTAGAGATGAACTCCCCAGTTCTAACCTGGATTCTATGAGCCAGCTGATTATCCATCAGTTGACATAAGGGTTTACAGCTAACATTTTGAGTTTCTCAACAATGCAGAAGTGGGGTATTGTCTCAAATGCCTTAGCCAGGTCAAGGTAAGGAATATGAGCTGTTTTTTCCCTCATTCATTGCTTTGGTGACCTTCTCGAAAAAGTCCACCAGGATGAGTAGGCATGACCTGCACTCGATGAAGCCAAATTTGGTTGAGTCCAGTGTCTGGAGGTTTCTTTTCCATGATAATTCCCAGGCTTGTGTGAGTCAGTCAGTTTACAGTTGTTCATTAGACTCATGAGGTTTGCCCCTGTCTGAGACATGTGAGGTTTGCCCCTGTCTGAGAACGATTAGTAGGTAAGAGTAAAACATTTTATATATTTATTTAATTACATTTGCTTGTCAGCTAAAGATAAGAACAACATAAATTAAATAGATATTTCAGGCACATAATAATAACACCCAAGTATGTTCACTTAAAGTAAAAATTCATATGGAACAATAAGTACTAGTACTAGGCGCTTCCTTATGTCCAGACTTGTCTAAAACCTTCAGTACAGTTTGTCATAGCAAACATCTGCTTCAAATATCCTTACTAGCTCTCTCTCACCCTGCTCTTCTGTGGTTCAAAAGCTACCTGTCAATAAGTATCAGACAGTAAAATGGCACTCCACAGTCACGTCTTACCTCCCAGTCACAACTGATGTACCACAAGGCTCTATCCTTGGTCACCTCCTCTTTAACAATTTCATCAACAGCCTCTATACATTTACACAACAGGCCACCCTAATACATTATGCAGATGATTCCACTCTCATTCACACATCTAATAACTTGGTATACCTCAAAGACACTACTCAGAAAACTTTGACAGCCACTGAAACATGGCTTCATAACTCTCAAGTCATGCTCGATCTAAAAAAGGCCAAATAACTACTACTTTTTCCCCAATTTCCCTCTCTAATGAAAAAAATAAAATTTAAAGTCCTCTCTCTTGTCAACTATTGAAGTCACTTCTCATAGCTAATTATTAGTTGTGATAGTGGAGGATGATAAGCTTACATTCAACCTGCATATACAAAATTGCATAAAAAAATCTTCAAAAACTAAGGATGCTTTACAGAGCCAAAAACCTTCTCACTGATGCAACTAAAACTGCAGTTGCCGTTACTTATCTCATCCCCACTCTTCTTTATGGTGCTGCCATCCTTACTAACCTCCAGATTTCACAAAAATTAATACTTGGATAATATAACAAAGTTGATAAATTTGTAGCAAATACCCCTATGACACTAAAATGCCTAAAATGATTAGAACTGCCTCATCAATTAACATATACACTGCTTCTAACCACCTATAAAATTATCCAGCATCCATCTGCCTGTCCAGCACTAAAAACATTCAACAGAACTATGTTCCGAGTCAGTCAGTCATTGTGATCCAGTAACCAAAAACTCCTGTCTGTCTACAAACCTTTCATATCTGCTGGGCATTGTCTGTATTCGTGCAGAGTTGCTAAGGCCTGCAACTCCTTACCTGTATCCATCAGGTCAGTAGCCTTCCTCCCATCTCTCAAAACCACTCATAAAGACTTCTAGCTAAAATCTGGCTCAGATCTTGCTCAAAACCAGGATAAACTATATCCGTAAATGTGAACAAGTACATTTTCGTTCCTTGTATCTCCTTACTCTCCCTTCTTCACTTCCTTACTTCCATCAAATTCTCTTCCTTGACTTTTTCCTTTGAATATACCATAAGCCTGTTTTTCCATCACTTTATATTGCAATTCCTATTTGTATTAGATTAACTTACCTTTAATTTCTCTACAAACTGTATATTTCTATAAATATTAAATGACTGGATTCTTATAAAACTTATATCAGTTTAAACTGCAAATGTTTTTGTTTTATTTTTGAAGATTGTAAAAATTGCTCTTAAAGTGTTTCTAATAATTTGAAGCTTTTCTCCCAAGGCCTCCACTGAAAATGGACTTGAACACAGATGGACTTTCCTAGTAATCAAATGTCAATAAATAAATTAATTAGTAGTGCAGGAGGAGAGAGTGACTAACTTATAGAGATGGAAACTAAAGTCTAAGAACCTCAGGGAAGCAAGGGGTTATTAGTTTATTGTCTCTAGTAGCAACAGCCATATTAACTACAAAGAGAAAACACTAAACTGCAGCTATGGCCTTACCGAGGAGTCCTTTGTTTTTTAAATGCAAAAACCAAGAGCAGACAAACTAAAAAGGCTATGTACTTTTCACGTTATATGCCTTAGCTCATCTTATAGAAGTTCTGTAAGGCTTTATAACTTCACTGTCTTACGAAACATTACATTTATAAACAGAAGGGAGACCCTTATCAGACAAGGTGGATAGAATGGGAACAAGCTGATGAGATACTAAAGGGAAGTGCTTGAAATAAAACACAACATGGATAACAGCAGTAGAAACAGCACTACAGCAAACAATGCAAACACAAAAAAATGCAAGCAGCATTACAGCAAACTTATCTTTTGCTAAGCAGAACTGCAAGCTAACAAACTGATGAGTTAACTTATTTTGCAAGTAACCAACTTCTGCAGTGCAACATTGATCACAGATAATGTTTGTTACAATTTACAGTAATAGCTGGCTTTAAAACTACTTGTTTCAGGAAATACTTATATCAAACTTCAACTGAAGGAGATGGCTCTGTAATTAACATACTAAGAAATATACTGTCTCCTAGAGGAAACTACCAGTAGCAAACTAAAAGTATTAAAATGTAATAAGCTCTTACTTAGCTGCAGAAAAGATATGTGGCTGCTGATAATAGAAACTGAAATGCTCAAGATTTGACAAACTAGGTTCTGAATTCCATAGGTAAGTTGCTTGGCATGTGAGGTTAATTACATCCAGATTTTTTTGCTAATAACAAAATCCATCAAAAACCCCGTGAGGTGAGAGTTCTGATAGGGCTCTAGCAATTTCTTAGTCTAAGAAGCAACCACACAATGCAGGGACATTACAATAATACAAGAATCTTATATTCTGAGCCATAGGCCACTGTGAGTCAGTTTAGATAACATAGATGTGGTGTAACATGAGCATAAGGGCTTGCAACAACCAACAAATGTGTTGCTGCATTTTTCATCAGCTGAGGGCTGCTCAGGTCACCACTGTGTCACCACCGACAAGGACAAGATAAATGGCACTCCAGCAGTGTAGTAAGAACAGCATTAGAGATGTTGTACATACTTATAATGTGATTTTAACTGTATTCCTCATAAATAATCATAGGAAAAAGACCAGGAGCCATAGTAGTTTCAAGGTGCTGGAGGCATGAATAGTCTTAGACTTTATCTTCCACGGGTTTAATTTTAAGTGACGCCTGCTGCTGCTTATTTAGTTAAGGATTATTATTGAGAGAAAAAGGGGTAGAACTGAATATTATCTGATAACAGTATTAACTCAAATCCCTCTTTCAAATTCATTTATAACATGCACACTATGAGCAACAATAGACTGCTTGCATCCCTGAAGGTAATTCAAAGCAGTTAAAGACTGAGGAAGGAAAACCACAATGGTTGTCCAAATATCTAATTGGTCCAATAGGATAACCTGATCAACAATATTAAATGCTACCAAAAAAATCAAAACATTGATCTGCCACCACTAGTTCATTTTCAACTCTTACAACAACCATTTTGTTACTGGTCATTTGAAGGCAGGACAGCTGGTAATAGACCTCAGGGCTGCAGTAACCACACAAGGGTTCATGGAAGCAAAATACACTTTCATAGAGCAGTGGAGTGTATTGGTTAACACTTCAAGGCACAGCAGGGGATTGAAAGGTTGGGGGTCTAAACACAACAGGGTACAATGGATAGGGCAGGGCAGTCATGCTGGGAGACTGAACATGACAGGGCACAATGGATAAAGCAGGACATATTGAAGTACTGTTGGGGTGAGGCCAACATGACAATGCACTGTAGATTGGAGAATAGGTTACAGTCCTGTTGTGGGGATCAACCTAACAGGCACAAGAATGAGCAGACATAATGAGCTGCACTCCTGTTAGAGGGTCAGCTTGACCGGAGTCAGTGTTCAGACATAATGAGCTGCACTCCTGTTAGAGGGTCAGCTTGACCGGAGTCAGTGTTCAGACATAATGAGCTGCACTCCTGTTAGAGGGTCAGCTTGACCGGAGTCAGTGTTCAGACATAATGAGCTGCACTCCTGTTAGAGGGTCAGCTTGACCGGAGTCAGTGTTCAGACATAATGAGCTGCACTCCTGTTAGAGGGTCATCTTGACCGGAGTCAGTGTTCAGACATAATGAGCTGCACTCCTGTTAGAGGGTCAGCTTGACCGGAGTCAGTGTTCAGACATAATGAGCTGCACTCCTGTTAGAGGGTCAGCTTGACCGGAGTCAGTGTTCAGACATAATGAGCTGCACTCCTGTTAGAGGGTCAGCTTGACCGGAGTCAGTGTTCAGACATAATGAGCTGCACTCCTGTTAGAGGGTCAGCTTGACCGGAGTCAGTGTTCAGACATAATGAGCTGCACTCCTGTTAGAGGGTCAGCTTGACCGGAGTCAGTGCTCAGATGGCAACTCAGTAATGCCAAATCCTGAGAAGCCCAGGTGAAGAAAAAGGTTCATGGTATATGACATCCAGAAGAAGCATATCTTTTGAAGAGGCCTGGAGAAGACGGTTGTTTAGACTGAAGTAGATGTGTATGCTTTGAAAGCCTGCTGAAAGCTCTGAATGGGACTATCATTTGGTGAATACACTTAGAGCAGTAAAAAGCCCTAAAGGCAAAGCAGAGAAGTGAAAATAGAACTGTAAAACACAAAATCTTCAAGTATTTTCTGTGATCTGTGTGAATAGGTACTTGAAGATATGCATCTTTTATGTCCAGGGTAACCATGAAAGCATGAAAAAGGATCATTGGAAGAAGAGTTTGTTGAGACAATACCTTGAATTTTGGCACCATTAAGAAAGTGTTGAGGTCTGGTAAATTCAGAATGGATGTCTATTTGCCCTCCTTTCTGTGAACCAAAAAGATTCTTAAATTAAAAAAAAAAACTGTTTCTGCTCTTTCTGATAGTGGAAGGGAATGTGTTCTGTAGTCCTCTGAAGAAAAAAACTCTTTCAGGATGGGTAAAAGCAGAAGTTCTTGGCATGAGAACACTTGTGAAATACCTAAATCAATTGCAGGAAGAAGTCATGCTCATCTATAACCTTTCTCAGACCATTAATAGAGTACATTGCTCCCTTCTGCATGTACCTCACCAGACACCTGCAGTAGCTGGAGAGACCACAAAGGTTTCTTAGCAAGAAAATGCAGGACCTTCAAATGATGACTTATGTGGATAGACTGAAAGCCCTGTCACTGTACTCTGTATCATATAGGCTGCAGAGATGTGACTTGTGCCTGCCCTACAAGGCAGTCTCTAACTCTGCGCTGATGAATACCCTGCACATCCGCAAGTCAAATGGCACAAGAGTCACTTGCTCTAAGGAATTTAACCTAGCCGACATTAACATAACATGCTGGAGGGGCAGCTATATTTCCCAGAGATTGTTGCTCTTCTGGAATAAACATCCAAGTCACATGACATAAAGCAGGGCTCCTTACTAATCCTATTGAAATGCAACCTGGATAAAATGGATGGGAGACAGCAAATTCATCATGGGGGACAGTCCCTCATGGACAGACGTAGGCTGTGTTTATCACAGACTCACTGTGGGAGTTACATCCATTTAACCAAGGACAATTGAGGTAACTCAGTATTAACATGGTTAGGCTTGTAAGGGCTCTAGGCCCGCTAGCCTAGTAACCTCCTATGAACCTATGAACCTAGGACTCAATTGTTTGTAGTTACCAGTCTATATACAGGAAAGGAAAGGAAAGGAAAGGAAAGGAAAGGATTAATTGATAGACAAAGAGGTGACAGGAAAAGGTAGAATGGTGAGGTTGAGACAAATAGTCTCAAACTGGTTTACTTATATGGAAAGGAAGCCTTAGGTACTTTGAAGTCTGATTTTGATTTGTCTTGGAACTTTTTCTGGAGAAAGTTTTACTCTTTAGTTGATGTTTCTGTTCCTTGCAAAAAAGAAGACAACTTTAGAATGATAATTCCTCTGGAATTAAAGAAAAAAGAGAAAGGAATATCTATTTTAAAGCCTGCATAAATTTACTTCTATCCTGGGTGGCCACAATGGTGCAGCGGTTAGCGTTGTCGCCTCACAGCAAGAGGTTCTCTGGTTCAATCCCCGGCTTGGGTGCCTTCTGTGCGGAGTCTGCATGTTCTTCCTGTGGTCATGTGGGTTTTCTCATGGTGCTCCAGTTTCCTCCCACATCCCAAAGACATTCTGTAGGTGGATTGGACACTGTAAATTGGCCCTAGGCATATGTGTGCCTTCTGTGGAAGGTTGGGCTTTGGGCTGGCAACTTGATACTGTAAAACTCTACTACCAATCATGAGCAGACAGGTGATCCACTGTGGTGACCCCTAACCAGGAAAAGCCAGAAGAAGATAATTTTACTTCTATCCTGCAAGTTTTTAAAGATTGCATTAGCAACAGAACCAAAGAAATTCTTCATATTCAAAGGGGCATCACATAGCCTGGACTTAATATCCTCAGGTAAAGATTGCAATTTTAACCAAGAATACCTCTTTAAAATAGATTCAGAGACAGCAGCTCTTGAAGGTGCATCTGCCTTGGTTGCAGAATTTAATAAAGACAATACAGAGGTTTTAGTGTCTGGCTCAAGTATATCAGACAGCAATTTCTTAATGTTTTCAAAATGGACAAAAGATGTCTTAACACATGGGTTTGGTAGTTTATGGTTTATGGTACTGAAAGGAAGTGCAGCTGAAGATACACCTTTCTTCCATACCTAACCATAGCTGGGTAATTGTATCATTAGGCAAGTCTTTGAAACATGGAAGCATCTTGATGGACTTCTCAGATTCTAGGCAAATTACTACAAGGCCTGAAGAAGGATTTTTATAAAGAAATGTACATTTTTTATGAACTTCAAAAAACATATCAGACTTGTTTATGTGCTGGAGGCTGGGATTCTGGGTTCAAGAAATCTGTGGCAAAAGTATCTTGTAAAGTTTGTCATGGCAGAAGGCTTGGAGACTCCCATATTCAACACGTAATAATGCCTTTTCTATACATCAGACACCTGTTTACCCTCCTAATGAAAGTGATGCATCATTTTACAACACTATCT
Organism: Protopterus annectens; assembly: GCF_019279795.1. NCBI lineage: Eukaryota > Metazoa > Chordata > Ceratodontiformes > Protopteridae > Protopterus > Protopterus annectens. The sequence goes on along the minus strand of NC_056745.1, from coordinate 170,256,227 downwards.
GCAAAGGAAATTTCATGTAAATTAAAGTCAGAAGACAACAGATATGACAGGAACAGGTTAGAGATTCTTCTGAATCTTCCTCCTCAGAACAGGAAATTCTATATCTGTTATGATGGGAAAAAGATGCAGAAGAATTGAAGGGGAGCTTTGGGCACATATTTGCCTTAAAAAGCCCTAGTGAAAATCCATGACACTCATTTTGTGGACCTCTAGGAACAGAAGGGGCAGATGATGAGGCATGTTTAGTCTTCTCCTTTTTTTTCTGAGAACATTATCCTGGACTTAACAGGACTGATTAGTCACCTGAAGCATCTCAATAAGGGTACCAGGAACTTATTCTCAAACTAAATTCTAAGGCATGCTTTTGGAGCATCTTCTGTGTGGAGACATGCATGAATGAGCACACCTTCATTGAAGGTTGTGCATCAGGGCTGGCAACTCGGCATGTAAAAATCTACTGCCAATCATTAGTGGACCGGAGTTCTGCTGTGGAGACCCCTAACTGGGAAAAGCCTAAAGACACAACAACAACAACAACAACGAGCAATAAGCCATCATTGTCTCTTCACAACCAAAGCACCTGACTGATTGGTTGAGCAGGATGTGCTAAGAAGCTGTGCCTTATTGGCCCCCTAGCATGGTCATGACAGTGGCAGCAGTAAAAAAAAAAAGGTGATCTAAGGAGCCCTACATGAAGGTCAACAGCAGAAACATCTAAATCTGACAGGACAACAGAAGCTTCAGCATTTTAAGCTTCTTTTTTGGTTGACAAGAAACATCCAAATGGGTAAACTTTTTGTGTCTTTGCTTTTCTAAATAGATATTGAGGGAAGATAAGTAAATCCTTAAGGTTTTAGCAGCAAACTATTGAGAAGTGGAAGAACTTATAATTATGACTGAGTCTTAAGGGAATAAACATTTAGTGTGACTATCATTTTATGACATCAGTGTCCCACAGTGACATTTACCCCTCTTATTTGACATGAAAAAAATAATATTTAGTCAACAAGTGAAAGGAAGAGAAAGGGTCCCCAGTGGGGACGCTTATCTGCCAACTCACAATGGAAAATGGCTCAGGCTGTATGGCTGACATACCAAAGCAAAAGTAAGTCTCATTGTTTGTGCTGGTGGCAAGAAAGTTATGAGGATTTGGGCACCTGTATGCCCCTTATGCAAAGTTTCACATTCTGAAATTTGGGTCATGCACTGGACATATGGCAGAAGAGGAAGACATTCAAGCTTTGCTTCACTGGCTTGACATATTGCATTCTTTGTAGGATCCCAAAGAAAATTGTGCTGAATGGATATATCCACCAAAATTGTTACCAACTAAAAGAGAGTCCATTGAGAAAATACTCCACCAAACTGAAATAAGTAATCCAAGGTGTGATGCCCCTGCACTGGCCCAGTAATCAATCCTCACCACTGGTAACAGTGAGGGATGTACACAATGAGAGGTTGAGAAGTACACACACAGTAAAGTACAATTTTCCTTAAGAGCACACAGAGATCACAGTCAGTCTGGGGCTGTTTTCTCCCTCTTTCTCCAGATCCCCAATAAGACTCCCCACTGGCACACCTGTAGGGTTAAGATCTTAGCTGAGGAGGTCAAGCCAAGACCTCCGGAACCCTCTCTGTCCAATCAGTGCTTCATGTCCCTGCCCAAGTAGATGACACACACCCACTTTGAGATTTGATTTATATAGAAACACACAAACACACACACACACACACACACACACACACACACACACATACACCTGGGGAAGGCTGACACAGTTTACTAGCTATGTCCCCTTCTGCACAGAATATAAGGTAGTTATCACTGCTGCCAGCCCCTACTTATCAGCTACTATAAAGGCCCTTACAAAGGGTGACCAATCCTACTGTGTAATGTTACTATTATCCAAATGGTAAGTATGACTAAGACCAAGGCTATTTAGGAGTTGCCTGTACAGTGTCACCAACTACATATGCAAGTACTCTGAGCTTAAATATGTCTCACAAATATTGGCCACAAAGATAGGTTTAAATATATTTAACAATAAATAATAAAAGAATAAGACAATACTCAATCAACACCGTAACTACAGAGTTCAGATTCAAAGGAAATATTTTAAAACATTGCAAGACAGTCTTAAATAAATACAGAAAGCATCTAAACTAACATTTATTATATTCCTGTCTATATCTAAAAGATACCTTGCCCTAAATAACTTACTTACAGAGCAAGGCAAATGCAGATGATGGTGATGATAGATGTTTCTAGGTCCAAGACAAGATACAAAATGCACAGTCTTTCTGTGAGACAGTTCTTAAATTACTATCAAGCATTACTGCTGAGTCAGCTTGGATGACATCACTCTTTGTAGCCTGCCTTCAGTTCCCAGGCTAACAGATATTAACAGAATTTTTAACATATCTGTGTACGAAGTACATATCTCTCAAATGTGCAGCTGCTACGAAGTCACAGAGCAAAAAAAAAAACACTTTACATTTTAAACATAGTAAATACTTCTTTCCAAGACAACAAAAAAACTTCTAGCTCTAGACATAATGTCTTCTTGCTACATTAACTAACTTTTATAACACATTGTAAAGCACTTAATTGCAACTTATTTTCTTGAAGTTTTGTAAGTTAATCTTCTATGTTCCAGCAGGGTATACTGTGGTTACATTTTTAAAGCTCAGTACATAACATACAGTTCTGTATAAACCATAGCAATATTCACAAATGACATAGCATTATATATAAAATTCCAGCTAGCTGGACTGGCAGCACCACACATGGCAAGCAAAATATCACCATCTGGGATAATTTATAAATAATAAAAAATAACAAACAGTTGAGCACTTTCATCTTAAAAAGTAGCATTGAACCAAAACTTCATTAGGACTGTTTGCAAATTGCAAACATGATTTTTGAAAACTGACTTCTGAAATACTTAAGCAATTATGTGATCTAATCACATTATCTAATCATATGACACAACATACTATTTCTGAAATAATTTTAAATAATATTTAAATTTGACACTAACATATAAATCATATCTAAAAGAAGGGTCCAATAAAACTTACCATTGATATTCCCTATAATTATCTCATCATCCCTACTACCCCCTTGTAAATGTACAGGCACATGGTCCTGAACATAAAACTTGAATTTGTTTTATTCTTTACATTCTTAAGTATGCTTACACAAGGCAATGCACTCTCTTTTCTATTTCCTATCATAAGGTCTATTAGAGTTGATTAAAAAAGCTTGTGTGGCACCTTATATATAGCTACACATGTTTTATATATATATATATATTACCACTTTGACCATGTCAATGACTATGTTCTTAAGAGCACACAGGGAACACAGTCAGCTTGGAGTCTGGATTTCTTTATATCTGTCTCCCTCCAGGTTCTCAATAAGAGTCCCCACTGGTACACTGCAGGGTTAAGTTCACAGAAGAGTGTCCAAGCCAAGTCTTCCAGCACCCTCTCTGTTAAAGCAGTGCTTCATGTCCCTGCTCCAAGGAGCTCACACACACACACACACACACACACACACACACACACACACACACACTTGGTAAAGGTTGGCACAGGTCTACCTGCTGTGTCCCCTTCTGCCCAGAGTAAAATGTAGTTAGCACTGCCACCAGACACTCCACAATCAGCTTCTCTAAGGCCCTTATCAAAGGGTGGCCTAGTATACTATGTAACATTAAAGTTTTTAAAAATGGTAGTAGTTGACCAAGACAGCCAGGCCTTTTGGAGTGGTACATACAGTGTCAGCAAATAAATATAAGCACTCTCAAAGGTTAAATACTTTTTAAAAGGACCAGCCACAATAAAAGTTTTGAATACATTTAATAACAAATAACAAAAGAACATGAAAGTACTGAAGATATATTTGCAGTAAACCACAGAGTTCAAATCACAGGAAAAATTGAAAATAACAGCAATGGACAGATTCAGACAAATAAAAAAACAATATATAAATTAAGCTTCACTATATTTTCCTGATTGAATCTAGGAGAATTACTATTCCCTACATACTTAATAAAGCAAGGCAGATGATGCGGTGAATGGTCCTTCTTGTTGTCAGGCCCAAGACAGAATGCTCAATACTGAGAGATTTCCCACTGTGATATCTAAAACATAATTTCCAAGATGGCTGGCAGAATGATCACATCTGGTCACCTGACTCTAAGTTCTCACTGTATCCCCCTTTGAAGCTGAGACAAGAATTTAGCATAGATGGCTGCAATATACATGTAAATGTTTGTAGCACTGTCCTGGAGCTTCCCCTCTTTTTACTTTGTTAATGAACAAAGGCTTCTTCCAGAGATGCCATATCTGGTCTTATTCAGAGCTGTGAGATAACCATGGCCAAACAGGTGGTACAATTAAAACCATATTTCTTAATGTAAGTAAGCTATCTGTTTAATCCCTTCTCTGTCCAGCAGAACACACTGTTGATATTTTTTTTAACACTGGCAACTTTACAAACACATGTTGATTTTCAAATGCCATACAGTTCTAATACATTTGTAAAATAAGTTTGTGCAAATCAGTTTGATATTCAAATGTCATGCATTTCTAATAGATTTGTAACACAAACATCTTGTATAAATCAGATAAATATTCAAAAGGACATATCATTCTTTGTAGAACTCCAGCTGGCTATGCTGGCACTAGCCCATATCATATACATATATATATATATATATATATATATATATATATATATATATATATATATATATATGGTTGGTTTACTATTATAAGTCTGAAATGCAGTTGGCTGAAAAGCAATAATATCAACTTGGAAAACCAAAAACAGAGTGTACCGACATGCAAAATGTCAAATCCGGATATTAATATGCAAATTCAACCTTACTCAACATTAATAGAATGCAGTCTTACACTGCACCAAATGTAATGTGAGGATTCTGAAGGAGGGGCAAGCCCCCCTGCACCCCCCATGGGGGGCTGCACCCCCACCCCTTGCAAAATATATATTCCAACTCAAAGATCGCACTACAGCGGGGAAAAGGGTACATTTTCTGATCCGCACTGTACCGCGATCTCTAGTTCAATGATCAACTTCATCTTTGCGAATGGACTGAGCATTCGATGAAATGGAACTCACACAAGGGAAGGATCAGCAACACGGGTTGGCCAAATGTCATTTGACAATCCATAGTTGCCGAAACTTCCCTTTGCAATTTAAATGTAAACCTATATATATATGGATCCATATATGATCCATGAAACACACTTCCCCGATTTGGTTGACAACGGTAAGTATAAGTATTATGGAATGGAATGTATTCCCCATTTCTGCAATAGAACTAACCTCCATACCCCCCCCCCACTTAAATATACCAACTCTGAGATCACACCACATTGCAGAAATGGGAATACGTCCCGTTCTGCACTACTCACCATTGTCGGTGATCTCCTCCGTCGGCGATGTGGTCTCTGTGATCTGGTTGTCGGGGAAGTGTGGTTTCATTGATCTGATGACAGGTTCCCATGTATATATATATATATATGTTTTTTATATATATGTATTTATGCATGTATATATTGATTGTGTAACTACCTAATGAAAAAGTTAGTCTCATAGCTGTGTTCCAGATCTTATTGGTTCCTAATGATATTCTCAGAACACTTTTCATTACCCATAGTATTATATATTAAAATGTTAGGATACCATCTGTTAATAATCTATTTTTTTCATTTCTTCTCTAATAGAATACTCTCTTTCTTGATCAGTAGTAAGATTTGTAATTCTTGTGGTCAAACTTTTCATTATGTTTTCTTTCAAATGTAAAGATGCATGCTATTAAAATGTAAAACAGACTTACAAACACCAACTTTATAACCAATGCTTACTTCTAACTTATTTGAATTCATTGCTTTACACACTTTGGAGTCCAGAAAAACTATTTTATGTAAATCCCACATGCAATTGAACTTCGCAAGCTTATTGTAGAATTAATATATTCAAAAATATACTCAATTCATGTTTTGTCCCATTACACAATAAAAATAAACATCCATAAAATAAAATCTTAGAAAAATATAAACTCTTATAAATAAGCTAGTGGAGTCAATAAATTCAGTGTAGGCTTCACTCAGACCCTACACAGAGTTTATGTGTTAGCGCAATGGTGAGCCGTGCATGTCAGCGATCAATGCATATTAATGAGGCATGGTCTGCCTAAGCTAGATTTTGTGACACGCAACAGTATTGCAGCCCACAAAACATCTTAAGTGAATGCAGATAGCAATCCCATGTAAAGCAAAGAACCTACTGTGTGCAGATTTGCATGGAATGCCACAATAATCACTAGGGCTACACAAATAGCTGTCATTTTGTTAGTGCAACACATCTGAGCAGAGCTCCACTTAATGAGCAGACAAATAACCAGTAATAGGGACATATCTGGCACACAGCTGTCACATAGGAATGTGTTACAATGTAACAATCTCAACCTCTTAGAGCGAGAAATGTAGACAAAGCCATGAAAATGGGGGGACAAAGGGCCAGAAATAGGGACAGAAGTTTAATATTGCACTTCCAAACATAGGAATTTGATAGACTATATAGTTTGTATATTATCATGAACTTTCTGAAGAGCATGAAATTTGAAACTTAAATGTCAGTCATCAGATTCTGACTGCACTCTGCAATGGCATACCAATGATTTGCAAGGAACAAAAATGTAATGAGGAAAAAATCACAAATATGAGACAAAAACTGCACATTCTGCACATATCTGGACAGATGAGAGATATACAATCAAATGCATGTATTACTGAGTCGTATCAGTCCAGAGATCATCCCAGTGATATGGCAGAAAGCCACATATTTGATAATGAAAACATCTGGACATCCTAAGAATATCTGGACAGTTAAAAGGTATGAATATGCAGTACATGGTCCAAACACAGTACAGGGTAGTGCACCTGCAGCGCAGAGTATTGTGGTATCCCATTCCTGGCATACTGTACTGAAGCTGTATTAATGAAATGTAACAGGACATGGGACTGTCATGTACAATGATTACTCTGGAGAATTGTGTGCATTGAATAGGGCCACACAGATGAATTGTAGGAATGAACACAGAGAAAGAGTACAAGTGAAACTCCCACATGTACAGCAGAGGACGGCATGTCAGTGGAAGATGGTTTGTAGCAGCAACACCAAGCACATACTTATATGGTACAGTAAGTACAGTGAAAATGTGTTGCCTGTGACTATCATACAAGGTGACATAACAATGGGGAGGATGTCTGTGAGATACGCATCCTTACATTAATAATGCAGAGGCCATCTATCAGGGATTTGACATACAATTTGGGTAGGGTGCATACTGGGGAGCTGTACGAACTGTTATACCTGAATACAAGTGTACTCTCAGCAGAGATCTCCAGCAAGGTGACCACAGGTAAAGGATTATAGCAAACATTACAAGAACTAACCACAATCATGGACAATATCAGAATAATGTCACACTAATCCCATGCCTGTGACATAATGTTTGTGATGTGGAGTGATAACAGAGGATCCTGCACACACACACACACACACACACACACACACACACACACACACACACACACACACACACACACACACACACACACACACACACACACACACACAGTCAGTCTTGGCAACTATTATGATACAGCCGCACTCTAAGAGGGGAAACCACACACACACTGTCCTGTTACTGTAATATCTGCAAGAGGTGTTAGGAGGGACAATGCTATACCTAGTATGTTACAGTATGGGCAATACAGGCTAGTTACCTTGTGTGCATGGCATATATATCTATGGCACAATCCACACAAATTATATACATGCCATTAATGTTGTCAAACACCTATGTATGCAGTGTGTGCATAAGCTAAACAGGCAACAGACAAGCATCTGGTGTAACAACTCTCAAAGGCCAAGAACACTTCATCAGTGGGCCCAGATAATATCCCAGGATGCTTTCAAAATAGCATGAAACATGACCTACCAGGGCCTCTGGAATTAATATTTAACTGTAGCCTCCAAATATACTTCGTGCCTCATGAATGGAGAACAGTAACAGTCAACCCGATGGCACAATGGTGAGCCATCTACAGACCCCGGAAACTACAGAATGATAACTCTCACTAGTCTTATATGTAAAGCCATGGATATAATCATCACAGAAATTATTGATAATGATATAGCAAACCTCCAGACACTGGACCCAACCCAGTTTGGTTTTGTCAAGGGCAGGTTATGCCTACTCAACCTGGTGGACTTCTTCGAGAAGGTCACCAAAGTGATGGATGAGGGCAAAATAGTTCTACAATGCCTACAATGACTGACCAAGGCATTAGACACTATACTCCACTCAGGCATTGCTGACAAAGTCAAGAGGTTAGCTGCAAACCCATATGTCACCAGGTGGATAGACAGAACCCAGGAAGTTAGAAGTGGGGACTCCACCTCTACAAACAAGCCAGTCACAAGTGGATTCCCTTAGGGACTGGTCCTTTTGACAACTTTTTCTTGGCATTTACTTCGCTGAAGTCAAGGTCAATGACAGTGGTCTCTGGCTGCCTAAATTTGCAGATGGTTGCGAATTAAAAGCTGTCATTAAATCCCACACTGACACAAATGTTTTCCGGGAAGGGATGACATAGACAAGCAAGTGGTGTCAGAGGCAGAGACTAAAACTAAATGCCAAGAAATGCATAATCACATATTTTGGAAAGTTATCCACACCTGTTAACTATCATATTGACAACACACCCCTTACAGTTGACCCAGTAGTCAGGGACTTAGGAACACACATACACAGTAATCTAGCATTTGACAATCATGCATCTACAGTAGTGAGGAAATCATTGTATGTTGCTCAACTTATAAACAAAGGTATGGCATTTAAGTTCAAGTAAGTCATTGTTCAACTGTATTTGGCATTCATCAGACCTATCACTGAGTACAATGCTGCCCTTTGATATACACCTAACCAGGAATATCTAACAACTGGAACATTCACAGAGGTTCCTCACTAAAAGAATAAAGGGCATACATAAAATGTCCTATGTAAACTGCCTCAAGGCCCTATCCCTATATTCTGCCTCATACAGACTTTTGGGGGGACATCTCTGCCTGGCATACAGGACATTGTCAGAACCCACTCTGACTCCTGTATATCTACAGAACAAACAGCACCAGAATTACCCATTCTAAAGACTTGCCTGTGATATAAATAGTACCTGCTGGAGATACAGGTATTTATCCTAGCCTACCCCATCTCTGGAACAGGCTTCCCATCTATGTGAAGCAGAGTTCCTCCCTAACCCAATTCAAGTGCAACTTGAACAGTTGTATGGGGGCAGGAAATTCTTCCCTGATTTGGCACCTATATTTCTAATGGACACAGGAAACCTGTAAACGGTTCATCTCCCAAGCCCCTGCTTACACTTATTAATGGTATCAGAACTTGGCAGAGATCAGGGATGCATGGCTAGGATTAAAAAGGCCATTGTGGTCATTAGCCCAGTAAACACCTATGAACCTATGAACCTATTGGTGTTCTGCACCATCAGACAGTCATATATATTAACCAGAAAGATACCTAGGTATGGCTAATAAGCTGTGTGACAACACACTATGACAAAGGTGGCATACTTCAGTTACACATCACTGGAAGATGTGTAGGGAAGTACATGAAGAAAGGTGCATTGTACACAGTTACTGGTGTGATGAAGGCTGGGAACCATGAAGTTATTATGGCCTCTGATGTGCATGTTCTTCACATACCCAGTAGTTGTGTTACATTCAAGAGAGTAGTCAGCACTGTAACCACATGTTGGTGGATGTACTACTTACCCTCTACCCCAGACACAGGTCACATACCTATTAGTCTGATTATAGGGTGTGATATCCATGTTATACTTCGGCGATATGTTTGTTTCCTGATTCAACAAATCCCTTTGTGTGTCTCATCAATGCAGGTGCTGTCATGGCTGTGGCAGCAGTCTCTGGTATGTGTTGATACTGTCTGTATTTTACTAATATCACAGCTGGAGTCAATGATTGCTGAAAAGCTGTAGTCTTATCACATGGAATCAGATGACATCACTTAACTAATGGGCAGGAAAGGGCCTAGGAGACACCCCTGATGTACTGACCTGATTAATGGACCTGAGATATATGTTACGTCACACATTTCAACATAGTGAAATGCCATGCATGTCATACACTGGTCTACTCATTTGGTGATATAGCTATTCATGGCCATATATGACAGTGTTGATTGAATGCCTCATTGTGGATTTTTGTCAGCAAACATGCCCTCAATGACCTCTTTGAGGACATCTATCTGATATAATGGACCTGATGTAGCAGAAACAACTCACACAGGTCTGTTGTACACACCGGGAAAATTACTAGTATACATGAAGAAGAGGTCCATGATGACATGTTGGTCTCCCTCGAAGTAGAGGAAAGTCATGCTGTCCCTGTACATGCATGCATCTGGTGCTGTTCCCCCAACTCAGTTGGATGCATGGTGCTGTACACCCTTATATGGGAACATAGGCCATGTGGAGGGTGTGATGGACTGTGTATTCAACCACATCAGGAAGGTGTATGCGGTGGGTCAGGCCATAGGTGATCTGTGATGTTGTCACAGCACATTGATTCCATGTGATAGGCCTGGATGAAGGTAAGGTAGTGCATATTGCCTATTGTGATTTGACCTAGGGTTCTGACGCAATCTCACATGCAGGTATCATTCAGGAAACTCCCATATTGGAGATTAAACCTTACATCAGTTGATGGGTAAACAATTGGCTCAGTGACATAACACATCATGTGAAAGTTGGTGAATCAACCTGTACCAATAGAGCGGTCACCTTTGGCAATTCCCAGGGATCTGTTCTTGGCCCTTTACTGTTTGAACTGTATTTCTCAACAGTTCAGGCTAAAGTATATGGCCTTTGGCTTACCAAGTTTGCTGATTATTGCATACTGTGTGCAACCACTGAGTTTATCAATAGTTATAACATCGTATAGAAAGAGCTAACACACACAACTGAATGGTGACAAAGGCACACAAATAAAATAAATAATTGCAGGAATGTATGTTACAATGTTGTCCATCTGAAAAGTGGAATTCAATGTTAATCATAGCACTGACAGCATTCCTGCTATGCAGAAACCCAGATATGCAAGCACTAGAAACACTTTTAGATAGCCAATCTGAACATTGGCCAATAAGAGTCTACACTGCTATTGAAAGCCTGTGTTGTGCACATCATAAGTCATGCCATCATATTCAAATCTTAAAACTGTATGACATGTGTACTCAAGGAAATAAAGAACACTCCAGCTGTAGCCAAAAAACAGAGTCTCCAGGTGCAATACCAAAGTTTAATACCACTGATTAAAATAAAATCACACTGTGCAAATAAAAATCTTGTATAATAAAATCCAAAAACACAGTCCACAGTCAAGCACTTTCATCAAATAAGACTTCATCAGAACTGTGGATAAGAGCAAGCATATGTCCTAATAAAGAACAATCCCCCAATCAAAACTTCCAATTGATTATTAAAACAATTAAGAACACTGTACCCACCCCATAAAAAATGCAAGCCAAACACTGTGGTAAAAGTGAAACATTAGTTGGTAGAACAAAAGCAAACTGTTTGTTATAAAGTTAGTTCTAAAAAAAACAAAATAGTCTCCTTCTTAGGCTGACTTATTTTATAGCCATGTTGCCTTGAACCTTAATTCCGGTTTAATTAAAATATTGTCATTGATGCCTGGTGTAACGGTGGCATTCAAATGAAGTTGCCACTTTTAGACAGCCAATCTGAACATTGGCCATCAAGAGTCCACACTGCTATTGAAAGCCTGTGTTGTGCACATCATAAGTCATGCCATCATATTCAAATCTTAAGACTGTATGACATGTGTACTCAAACTTCATTACAGCACTAATAGCATATAATGCACATGTTTACATGTACCTCACCAGGCACATGTAGCAGCAGGAGAGACCACAGGTACTTTCTCAGCAAGATAACACAGGGCCTACACACCATGCCATTTTGTACATGGTAGATTAAAAGCCATGTCACTGTAAACTTTATTGTATAGGATGAGATGACTTCTGTCTGGACCCCAGGCCAGTTTCTGACCCTGCCCTGGTGGTAGTACTGCATATCCAATAATGTGATATAAATGATGACATCAGCAGTGTCTGTTGAGGAGAAGATAACAGTGCCCCACATGCTGGTGTAAAATGTTTTCTGTAATTTCAAGCAACAGCTCACACACACACACACACACACACACACACACACACACACACACACACACACACACACACACACACACCTAAATGCAATGAGAACAGAACCCTAACTAAGTACACAGACTACAGAACATAGTACATTATGCAAGTACCATGGCAGAAGTCTGATTTATATAAGAGTGCAGGTGAACGTATAGTAGATGACATCAGCAGGCCATATGAGGCCTGCATAGGCACATAGCTTTATAGGTTCATATGACTACTAGTTTAATAGCACAAGGGTGATTAGAAGCCTAGCTGTGTAAAAACACAAGTAACCTTATTAAGCATAGTTGGATGGTTGTTATTAGCAAAGCATGTTTGGGAGCAGCACCAACTGCCCTTGTCCATGAGGGACATAGGTACCAGCCCAGAGGTGACTTTGCAATCACCCAACCAGTAGTCAAGGTCATGCTTGGACAAGGTCATTGAGGATCACTGCTTCACACACACAGAGCCTATTGCAGAGGACTGTAAATCCTTGTGGGATATATATTTGAATTGCAGATGTCCATCATTTCCAGAAGGGCAGACTGCTCTGCAAGGCCGCCATAGGTCACATGTCGACCGCCTGCATCATACCAAGTACACTGACAGGTATGTCAGTCTTTCCATGTATGTCATTTTTGGAGGCCTTGGAGTGTCCCAAGCACACCTCTGTGTTCTCTCCAACTGCTGCAGGTGTCTGATGAGGTACAGAGAGATGTGACCATTATACTCCATTATTGGTGTGATAAGGGTAGGGTAGAGTCCAGCAGATGGATGAATACTCTGATCTTGGATGTGATGTCCATATGTATGATGTACGCAATGCAGATTGTGTGTCTCACCACTATGGGTATGTAGTGACAAAAGTGCAGATTGCTATCAACATGTGTTCCCACGTCTCACAACACTGTGTCTGAGCTTAGGGGGTGCAATGTATATTATAATTTGCAGGGGTACATCATTGACAAAGCTGGCAAAGAGTCATTGTATGCTTAAAGTTCAATCCATGAGTTTGTCACCATTCATCAGTCTGTGTCAGTCCCTGCTGTAATATGTTATCATCATTGGGGGATTTTATATGAGAGTGTCCTGTTAGCAGTCATCTGCAAACTTGGTAAACATGGGTCATCTACTGTTGCCTGTGCTTCAGGGAAGTATTTCTGTGACAGTTGAAGGCAGCTCTCCATCTAGTACTGTATAGCCTAATTCTCAAATGGGAGATCTTCACTAGGTGACATGAATGTGGATAGTGTCAAAAGCCTTGGATAACTCAACATAGTCAATATGTCCTGTTCTTCTTCATCCAAGTCATTGCGGTCAGCATCCAAGAAGTCCACAAGGGTCAATATGTAAGATCTACCCTGACAAAACCAACATAAGTAGGGTCAAGTGTGTGAAAGGTCACCTGTGTCCCTGAGAATATGGTCCATACTGATTCCTGCAGTAGCCTTGGTTTTTTAGGTGTATGGGATATTAGTTGTAGTTCTGCATGTTACCAGATTGCTGTATATTGCATAGCACACAGCATTTGATATAGCATTTCGTAGTGTGTTTGATATATGTGTGAAAAAAGTACTGAGACCCCAGCGTTGTATTGCTTGGGGAGTGCCAATACATGGATGTATTTTAAATATATGACATATAGTTAAATAGAGCCATCTGTTTATAATGTTTCTACATGCAATTTCATGTCTTACAAAAGAAATGGTCAGTAAACAGCAGTAATAGAGCATAATATATACATTTCCATAGTGCGACTAGAAATGGGTTTGCACGACCATTAGCAAAGTGTATACGCATGTGAAATATACATGTTTGTGCACTGCTGAGGAACGCACAAATGCAAGCCTCATTGTTAATGCCTGACAGTTAGTATTCAGTCTTTGGAATACAGCTGCTACTTAACTGCCTCTGGAGCAGAATGTGCTAATGCAGCTAATGCAATGATACATTTCTTTCTGAGACCAGATGGTACTTGGTTCAAATACAACTGAATCTAACACTTATGAGTACTTTCTTATTACGATTGCTATGCATTGGTATGTGGTGTGCACCATTACTCAATAATGCATTAAAGAAAAGAAATGGGGAAGATAGGACAATGGTGAAATGGAGATGCTAAAGTCTGACAGTTATTAATGAATCTCTGCATGTGCTAATGCAGTTAATGCAGTGATATATTTATTTTTTAGTCCAGATGGTACTGGGTTCGAATACAACTGAATCTAACACTTTTAAGTACTTTCATATTACTGTTGCTGCATGTTGGTGAGCGATCCACACCATTGTGCAATAATGCATTAAAGAAAACAAATGGGGAAGATAGGACAGTGGTGAAATGGGGAGCAAGCATGGGAAAGAACAAATGGAAATCAATACAGGAATGTGCAAGAGGGAGGTAGGAAAGAACCATAGCTATCCATTTCTTCAACAGTGAAAAAAGATAATATATGCAGAATACTAGTCGAATTTGGATTATCACCTTTAGAGAGAGGGATAACCACAACACAATCATGTTGTATAGCTAATTGGACAGAATCATGTGTGTCAAGAAGGCACATGTGTGAAATGGAGAGCTATGTATGGGAAGATTTTTTTTTTCGTGGGACAGGTGCCCATTATTTATTTATTTATTTTTTTTGAGAGTGAGAGAGAGAGAGAGGAGTGTTGCGGCAGGGATGTAGGTATGTATTGGTCTAGCAAGTTGGGTAGGTGAGGAAGCAATTGCAGACAGACAAGGCAAACAAAACAAGACACAGGGACAGTGATGGGCACAAGAGGTCAGTGGAACTTCATGGATGGGTTGAGGGTGGGGATATTAAGGACCGGTGCTTGTCAAATTGGATGACAGTGAGAATAGAATCCTTTCCCACTGGACTGCCATCACTGTCACCTCACTCCACCACTGACTGGAGCACTTGACATTGTCTTCTCCTCATCCTGGTGCTACTTAAAGTGAGGGAGAGCAGCCCATCCATCCAGCATAGGTGTGCACCAATAGTGTGGCACACAACCTGCTTCACTATCCCTGGCAGTTCAACATGGGTGGGAAACTCACCACCTCTGCCACTGCTCTTGGAGGGAAACACTGGACTATCTTCCAGGACAAAGCTACCTGAGGGGGCAGGTAGTGCAGGGGCATCAGAGATGGTGCTACCAGGTTGGCTACCATATGTGCTGGACAATGGTGCTGGGGTCGGTAGAGTGGGGGCAGGCAGATCCTGTAGGGCAAGCCTATACCTGTTGAGCTGTGGAGCATTTTGTGATGTGGTACACATGGATGACATGGACACATTTTTATGACACACAATAATATAACAAACAAAAAGAAAGAGAGATAAGGGGTGGGATTTGGGGTGAAGGAAGAAAAAGAGATAAGATTAGAATATTCATATGTAACATACAATGCATTAATACAATGATTTGACTGCATTATTTTAACCTTTACTGTTAAGAATACCACCCCCAACAACTATTACTTTCAAGACTACCAGCTCCTAAAAGATGGACACTGTACTACAGATTGCAGTAAGTGCTCCTTTACATGTGCATATATTGCATATATGTTCATTCCAATAATACAGATTACAATTTACACCAGGGCATGTGTGCCACTGTTATAGAGCTTTTACTTTAAACCTTTAGGTTACACATAATTGAAGAATTAACAGTATTGTATAGTTGGGAAGTGAGGTATTTGAACCCACCACCTCTGACTAAAGTCTAACATTGTACTCTTGGTTTGTGCTACAGACTAATGCATGAAGACTTCCTTTAACAGTTGAGATATGCATGTTCAATTTGATACAACTGTATAAAATACCAAACAAGCTATCTTTAACTTTTAATGCTATAATGACACCAACCTTCAGCTGCATATATACCACATGCCTCCCTCATCCTCGTCAATCTAGCACCATGGGTCCTAACATCCTAACATCGCACTGCCTTTCTATGGCAGCCCTGGAAAAAAGCAGAACAGAACAGAATGCCATCATGAACACCAGTCTTAACAATATTCAGCTTTTAAGTCTTACAAGTACTGTCTGTAGTTGATACTTACACATCTGTGGGATGTCCTCTGTCCTAAATTCCTCAATCCAAGCATCTAGAGCATTGTTCTTCCTCCTCTGACACATAATAATATAAAACAAACAAAATTGTAGTGATGCCTACATTGGTCACCAGTGTGGGTGATATTGGTGGCACTAATTACAGCCCAGGCCAAACTATCCCAAACCTCTGACTTATACTGGGACCCAGAATAGTCCCCATGTAGCAACCTGCCACTGTGGTATTTAACTAGGAGTCCATCAAAAATCTTGGACTCATGGACACCCCATCTCTGAGTCCTAAATCTCGCACCCTGCCCACAACTGCCTGCCATGTCTATCACAGATCAAAAGCAATGAAGAATGAGGGTTGCCCACCAGTTCCAATTATTGCATTTACTGGGAGTATGCACACTGTTTGAAAATGTTGTGCAGAGCTTACCATCATACAGACATTGTGCTCTGGGGTGTGCACTGCTGAGCAATGTGTTTGCGCAATGATAAGCAGTGTACAACAGTGGCAAGATTTGATGTACAGGAAGTTGTGTATGTGTGTTTGACAAATGTGAATGTCTTGGCAGTTCAGAGAGCAGAAATATACTTACAGGAATATAGTACACAATATGCCCACCATCATACATTTGATAATAAATGTGATAATAAATAAATAAATAAATAAATAAATAACTGACACAATATTAGTGTCTCAGCCCTCATACATATAATTAGTATGATGTACACTATAATATAAAAGAGAGAGAGGGTCTATGAACATCGACATGATATTAAAATAAATCAGGAGACGAACACACTGTTTAAACATATTCAAGGGAATCCTGGACACCCTTTTAGATTTTGTATCCTGGAGCAATTATGGCAAAATCCGAGGGGTGGTCCATAGAATTTGCTAATAAAGAAGCAGGAATTATTGTAGCAATTCCAAACTAATGCTCACAATCACCCTGGTTTGAACAATTCTGTTTCTATTTCCAGTGTTTTGAGGCTAAAATTGATGTGGAGATGGTCATTGGGCTGAAGAAGTGCTGTTACTGTTGTTGTTATGTTTTTATATTTATATTCATACCCTTTATAATTTTTTCCAGTTATAGTTATTATTTTGCATTTTTGGCGATTTTTGACAATGTAATTCTGCCTTTTTAATTGTTTGGAATGCAACTACAGGATCAACTTTTTGATTGATACAATGAACATTTACATGTGATTAGACACTCACTAACTGGCTAGGGATTGTTTTTTTGTCCATGTCTAGAATTGGTTATGTTCAGGGTCATGGGATTGGATAAGGTAATAGGGGTGTGGTGGATGTGAATTCTATAACTGGCTCTCCTACAACACCCGCGGATGGGAAAATTTTTGGGGGACTTGGCTAATACTCAGTTATGATTCGTCAAATATTTATATTTAAAGTCTTGATTTTAATGGTCATTTTATCTGAAGAAGTTTTGTAAGATGAGACAAAAGCACTTATTGTTTCAACATTTTTGGATTTTATTGTGTATAACATTGAGAGCTCTGGCTAAAATATGTCACAGAACAAGCCAGATCAACTTACAACACACAATCACCTGCAAAACAAAAAAGTATGGCCAGGTAGTACATCTACTTGAATTTTCTGAAAACATGAAATGTGAACTCCAATATCTGGCATTATCAACCGGCTGCAATCTTTGAAATGTCCTAAGCACCCAAAATTTCCTAACAATGGACAAGGCAAAACTATGACAGTCTGGGACCATTTCACAACAAAGAAAGCATTCAAGTGATAAGCCCTGTTCTATTCATGCCCTCCTCCCATACTGTTAAATGCAGGGCAGGATAAACTGCCTATCAGGAACCACCCCTCCCTGAGAAAACTCCAACATTTATTTAGATCTTCTAGCAGTTAGCTCACAATATGGCTGAAAATATGTTTTGTTCATAATGATTATGATTCAGTAATATTCAATAATATTTAACATGAATAAGTAAGAAGATTTAGCAGTCAAAAGGTGACATATCTTTTCAATATGGAACAGTTATTCCAAGTAAGGAGCATGCTTCACTCTGAAGTACAGTGTATTATTTAAGCCCAGGTATATCTTGTAGTTACAGTTGAGCAAGAATGCCTGACATTGGACTTTAATATTTCTTTAGATTAGGAATGCGTAAGGATGAGAGTGTAGATTGTAATCAGCCAGTAATGTCAGGCATTAGAGTTTCATATTTATTATTTTTGGGAAAAGGATCATTTTTGTTGTTTATTGCCCTACTACTGCTCAAAGATTTTTATTATTGTTATTAAAAGAGGGCACTGAGGATCACAGACAGTTATGATTGCCTAACATGGAGTTTGCATATCTGTCATTCTTTACAGCATGAACATTTGCACACCCATCTTTTTTATTTGACTCCAGAAGTTTGAGCTGTGTTGCACAATGTCTCTGTTTTGCCTCTTAGTACTCTTAACATTGCCCAGTCCCCATGCTTTGTGTGAACCTCTGAGGGTTGCAGACAAGCATAACTGCCAGTCCTTGGAGTCTCAGACAAACTGTTGCTCAGCAAAGCCATATGGTTTATTACTTTTGGTGAGTACTGAGTAGTGCAAGTGGTAGTATAAGTTTTCAGTGCTGGTGGCTGTGTTCTGAGGGTTTCAGGCTATTAGTGATAGGGGTACTGCTAGCAGTCTGTGGATGTAGTACAATAGTGGTGGTGTAGCCTGTGATTGAGGAGCATTGTTATGTGGAGTGGAAGACTTCCTTTCTTGTGACGAAGGGACTGGCAAGGAGGCTAGGTATTAGTGTTCTGTTTTGGGGTTATCCAGGCAAGAATAGAATTCTGTCAGTGTTTTTTGCATGTGAGTTAGGTTTTCAGTATAGCTGTGCAGTTTGTCCCAACCAGGCCCTAATATTGGTAAAGTCAGAAAGGAGCTGGGCAAGGGACAGGGAAGTTTGGGAATTTTGTGTGGGCGTTGTGGCTGTTCAGAATTACTTGCTCAATGTGGCTTCTTTTGCAAGATGATGAGTGCTGAGGGCATGAGGTAGAGATAGCAGGGTGTTAATCCTCAGTCATGGGCATTCTTCCAAGATGTTGTGAGGCAATGACAGCTAAAGGTGTAAGTCATGCCAGTGGGGACAAGTAGAGGAAGAAAGAAGTAAAGGTCACAAAAGGTACATAGTGGCAGAAAGGTTAAGGCAATGTGTGAAGACAGTCAAAGCAGTAATAGGCATGGAGGCTTCAGTGGAGCCTCAACCCATTGCAAGTAATGCTAATGTTATTAATGTACTTGGGGAGGTAGATAATGGTTAGTTAACTGGTGAGCATTTAATGAAATTGTTGTAGAAATTGGAAGTGGAGGGTATGGTGCGTTTGCAAGAATTGCTGATGATGACTAAACACAGTTAGGGCAGAGGGAAAAGGATGACATGGTGAGCTTAGGAGGTTCAGGGATCTCTTGGTAGGTTTGGGGTTCCTACTGCTGCCACTGGGACTGTTTTTCCCTGTCAAAGAAAAAGAGATTCACTCACATATATGACCCCTGCTTAACTAATAAGATCACTCCTCAGATATCAAAAATGGCTAAAGTTACTCCTATTCCAAAACTTCACTAGCCAGATACTGCTTCACAGTACTATCCTATTTAAATACTTACAACTTTAGATAAAATACTAGAAAAATGATCTACAACCAAATTACAGCTTATTTACATCAATATCATCTTCTATCCAGGAAACATCATGGATTCTGGTCTGAATGCAGCACCCTAATAGGTCTGTACTCCCTCCCAGATGACATCTTATCCAGTATAGGCAAAGTCAGCCTGATAGGTGCTTTCTTAATTGACCTCACAAAAGACTTTGTTCCAATTGACCATAACCTGCTATATGACAAATTAGCTGAAATAGGCATCAGTGATGGTGCAAACCTTGGTTTGTAGATTTCCTCACCAATAGGTTCTTCAAGGTGAAAGTAAGCACAATTACTTCTGAAAATCTCCTTTTATGAAGGAAGTCCCCCCAGATTCCACTTTAGTTCCTCTGCTGATTTCCACATTTATCAGCAATGTCCCATCTGCTTACCTTCAGATACTTCTATACAAACTCAATTCTAAGATGACCTTCAAATCCTCAAGCAGTGGCAAATAGGCCAGATGTATACACTCAATCCCAGAAAAACAAAAGCAATGTTATTTGGAACCAGCCAAAATAAATAGCCAAAATACACAGCTTTCTTAGCATTAAAGATGTTAATAATACCACCATAGAAACTACTGCATCTTTCAAATACCTTGGCATTGGGCTAGACCAGTGTCTCAGATTTCAACTACACATTCAAAAAAGGAGGTCATTGTCCCACTGTACTCATCCCTCATTAGACCCATTATAGAGTACAACACCCCATTTGGTATGTACCTGACAAGACATCTGCAACAGCTGGAAAGGCCGCAAAAATACTTCACTAAAAGAATCACAGGCCTAAAGCAGATGCCTTATGTTGACCATCTAAAAAAACTCCAACTATACTCTGTGACATATCGTATACTCAGAGGCGATCTCTGCTTAACATACAAGGCCATGTCAAATCCTGAGCTGTTGGACATGCTCCACTTAAAGAAATCCCAATCCCTCAGAGCCACACTCTCCAGGGATCTAAACCTTGTCATCACAATGAACAAAACATGCTGGAGAGATAGGTTCCTGACCCAGAGACTCCCCAGACTCTGGAAAAGACTGGCATACATGTCAAACAGAGCACCTCCTTGGCCCTCTTCAAAAAGAACCTTGACAAATGGATGGGAGATAGGAAATTCACCCCGGGGATCACGTCAGTCGCCCTGCTAGACAGGGGTCCAGGGAAGTAAATATTATGGGAAGAAATAGCCAGGGAATTGTTATGGCTAGGCTTCTATAGACCCTAGGGCCAATAGCCTAGTACCAACCTATGAACCTATGAACATGCAAAAACATCAGCACACTACTGTTCTGAGCAAACAAGTTACCACCTCTTCTGTCCAAGCTAGCCAAAGTTGCCATGTGTAAATGAATAACCTTCTCTCAACTTGAATATGGACTATCCATAATAGCTACAGCATAAGAGAAAAAATGCCTACACCTTGCAAACCATCTGCATTAAAATCTGCCAGTTCATTTTCAACTCCCTCATTAATGGTCCTCACTGCCTAACTCTTGCCAAAGCTAAATGTCTCCCATGACATTTGAGAGCCAACCTAGGATAACTAATTCACAAAGCCCTTTCTCCTGAAACATCTTCCCTTCTCACTCATATACCTTTCACCAAACCCCACATATAATTTCAAGGGCATCTGTCAATCTCAACCCACCCAGCTAACTGTAAAAAATAAACTTCATTGCACTGTCCCTGCTTTCTCCAACCTAGCTCCTAATCTATGGGGCTCCATCCTTCTCTCAGTCATAGATTTCCAAAAGTACTTCAACTTCTGATACCAGCTCAATGAAAACCTCTTCACCCAAATAAAGTGAAGCTGCCTTCACACAGCCACGTTACATGAATGCTGTAGCTCTCTCACACCCATTTATCCCATTTTCATCCTGTCTTATCTCATCTTGTCATCCCCTCTCTTTATGCCTCTCATTCATCCTACCACCCTCTTCTCTTTACAACTTCCCTCTGAATTTCTGTATCTTTTCCAGCAAATATTTTCACTTGCCTCTTTTAATGTCTTCACATCTCTTTAATGATAGGCTGCCATCCCTGTAGCATACTACATCTTAGTCATTACGGTTCCATCTTATCCAAGTGCAGTTACAATATTCCATCCATGTTCTGACATTATAAGCAGCTTCTTAAACTAAATGTTGCAGCATATTCTTGCATCTGTAAATATGTATATGTTTTTATCATATGCTTGTATATGTAAATATGTTTTGTTCATTTCTTATGTGATTCAATTCACTTGGGCTGTGCCTGCAAATGGTCCACTGAGATCAGTGCACTACAGCAGTAAACAAATATAACTAACTAAATAATTAATAAATAAATACATTCTGGTGAGACAAACAGGTCGTGGGGTTGCAGGGTATTCATTCCTTTCTGGCAGAGAGATAAGGTATGTTTATTATGCCTCATATTCAATTAGCAGTGAAAGACGATATTTGATGAGAGAAGTATGTATGTATCTTTGAGTTGTTAGATGTAGATGGGGTTCAGTGGTTTGTGAATACAGATGCTCCAGTGTCTCATGATATGAAGTCAGTCTTAGCAGCATTAGGTAAGAGGAGGCCAAGTAGGTTTAGAGCCAGATCATGAGATAAATTGGTGCTTGGATTTCATTTGCGTGAAGGTAGTTATCTTGGAATGGAATGCCAAGAAGGGGCTGCCCTTGTTGGCATATTTTTTTTTAACAATAGAAGGCTCAGGAATTGAGGAGAGCCATACCTGGTTATGATGTGACCAGTTTTTTAGGAAACTGAAGGCATTTGTTAACTTGCAGCATTGGGATAACAGGCATGTGGGCACATATTTGTAGACAATCATACATAGATCAGTGGTGCCGCCTTTTGTTAGCTTGGATGAAAGTGGGACTGAGATAAAGGCATGTTGGGATTTCCACATAGGGAAGGTACTCATAGCCCATTTGTAAGCTTGTACATGTTTGTTCTTCTTGGGACAGCCTATACACTACAGTAAATTGTTAGTGCAAAGAAAGAATCCAGAGTGTCCAAGTGTCACCCATGACACAGAATGGAGTGAAGGTGGGATAGTAGTGAACCCAGTAGATAGAGGGAGGGGCTATTTTGGGATGCAAAGGGGGTCATTACTCTTTTGGGGAGAGGCCAGTAGGGCAGCCATAACACTCCCCTATTAATGTGGATGTTTTCCTTTGTGGCTGGAAATTTACATAGATATGGAAGCAGTTCAGGAGCTACAGGGTTTACCACAGGGCATTTAATTAAATCAATTGTGGAGGTCTGCAGAGAATCGGGTGGCAATCTGCAGTCTTTAAAGGGAAGGGCAATAGTGCTCAGGTGTTACTAGTCAGAGTTGTGTGCAGACATGGTCTTAGATCCTTTGGCTTCTCATCTTTTTCAGAACTATAGGATTTTGATGTTGTGTTTGCTCCCTTGAAGAGGTAAGGGCAGTATCACCTTATTCACCAACTTTTTTTTCCAGAAGGCCATTCCATGAATGATCATATTGATAAGACAAAGATGTGAGCATACAATATGCTTCAATGGATGCTGTAATGGATTCATTGGTCTAGACCGATGGTTAGCCAAGCAAGACTTTGAGTCAGCTTTTTGGTTGCTACTGATTCAGGATCAAGACTGACTTATTTTATTTTGTTTTGTTTTCTTTTATTTTATTTTATATATTTATTTGACATTTGTTTACTGGGAAAATCTGACTTGCATAATATCCCATTGTTAGTGGAGGCCTGAGAAGAAAAGCTCCACATTAATATAATATGGTTACAGTTAAAATAAAGTTATTACAAAGACTAATACAGAAAAATAACATATTAACTAAGAAAAAAATCAGCTTCAGTTTGTACAGTGTGAATCTATACATATATATTGTGAAAATTTGGACAGTTATAACAAGTTTAAAAGAAATCATTGACAATAGATAAAGCATTCACAAGTTGCAGTTCATAGAGATGACCTTAGGAACACTGAGGACACTCTTTGGAACAGAGGTGACTAGATAATATAGCCTAGGCAAAATATAGCTGCTATTTGTCTAAGAAATAGAATTTACTAATTCCTTCTCTCTGAACATAGTCAAAGTATACTGGCAGTAGGAAGGGAAGGACTAGATCAGCCTGGGGAGTGCAGGAGCAGAGACAGATTTTCTTTAGGTATTATTTTAGTAGCTGTTTGAAGTTAGAGAGGTTAGAGATGGCTCTAATATGCAGAGGGACAGAATTCCATCTTTAGTGACAGCTACTGAGTAGAGACTTTGGCCAGAGGAGTTGAGGGATTTACATATGCTGAGAATATGTTACTCATTAGACTTACGTAGTAGTGTATACCACACTGATAGGAATGGAGAACAGCAGCAAAATCAGAACAGTCATCAGCTTTGTGGGTAACGTTGTGCGTGAATATAAGCTGTATGTACACTACGTGGTGAGGCAGTTCGAGCCAATTCAAAGCCTTAAGGGTAATACACTGGCAACTGTGGTATTGTTTGTCGGTGGCAAATTTTGCAACTTTATTATAACATGCCTCCAGAGAGATAGGAAAAGGTAGGCAGAGGCAAGAGTGTTTTTTGTAGTGTTGTTAAGGAATTTTTTATGTCTGTAGAGCATTCATCATTTTTAGTGAGTCTTTTTTATGCTATTTTGAACATGCATGTCAGATTAAAGGATATCATCTATAATCACTCCAAGATGTTTTGTATGGAAGACTACTTCAATTTCAGTTTTATTAAGTGAAAGGTTTTGAAATTCACTTTATCGGGCTTGTGAGATTTGGGGAAAACATAGAAATAACTTTGCTTTTTGTTTCAGTGTTGAGTAGTAGTCAGGCATTATTTAAACTGAGAATAAAGCTTCTTGTATGATATGGAATATAGAAGAACTGAGACAAGTTATTAGATGTACATTTAGGTGTGAAATCATCAGCATATTGTATAAGAGATGCTGGACCTATGGAAGTATAGAGGTCATTGATAAAGATATTGAATGGGAAGGGACTAAGAATAGAGCCTTTAGGGTACACCAGTGGAGACTTGTAGGTAGGGAAAAGAGAGTATTCTGCCATTTTACAGACTGGTGCCTGTCAGGTAAACAACTATTTTTTGCCATTTTACAGAGTGGTGCCTGTCAGGTAAACAGCTATTGAACCACTGTAATGAAGGAGTGGAGCATGTTAGTTAAATAGCTATTGAACCACTGTAATGAAGGGGTGGAGCCTGTTAGTTAAATAGCTATTTAACCACAGTAATGAAGTGGATAGTCCAAGCTGAGATGGCTTACACAGGAGCTGAGGGTGAGAAACCATATCAAAGACTTTTGACAGGTCAGAGAATAAGGAGAAAACAAGTTTGCCCCAGTCTCTGCATTTCTTTATGTTGTCAGTGAATGATAGTAGGGCAGTAGTTGTACTGTGTGTTGGGTAGGAGCCATGCTGTTTGGATGTTTAGAGCTGTTCTTATATAAGATAGTGTGGGGATTGCTTATGTTAATATCATTCAAGAATTTTTGAGAGAATTGATAATATTGCAATAGGCCAAAAGTTAGAGACATCAGTTGAGATGCCACCTTAATGAAGAGAGATAATATAGGATTTTTCCCATAGTGAGGCTACATAGGATTCAGCTCTTGATCTATTGATAAGGCTAGAAACTGGGTATGTTATGGCACTGGCAGCTATCTTTAGCTATTCCGGTGGGAGGTTGTCAGCTGCAGTGGAGTAGGTTTTGAGATGAAGAAGAAGCTTTTTATCACAGATGTGGAAACAGGTCCTAAGTAAAAGTAGCTAGCAGTGGATATACAGGGTGACATATCTCTCAATTGTACAGATTTTTGCAGAATGTCCAGATTATTTGGCTCATATTTTTGGCCTGTTCCTCATAAAATGTGGGGTTTTCTGGCAAATCACTGGGATGATCTGAGGACTGAAGTCACTAAATAATGACATACATTTGAGTGTCAGACTTCAAATCCTTCAGACAATATATGTTGAAACAAACCCAGTTACTCTAGCAACTTTCAAAGTTTATAAGAGCAATATTTAAAATATGTCTCCATTTCTGGGCCTTGGTCCCCCCATTTTGTGGAGCTTTGTCCAGATTTCTTGCACTAAGAGGTCAAGAGGTGTGCAAGGTGAATTATGTTCATGTGGGATGCTGGGTGGAGGAGTAAACTAAGTGGTAGTGTGTATGGTGTATGGAAAATATTGGCTTTGGCCTAACCTGTTTACTGAATTACTAGGATCAGGTGTTATTAATGGGGTGGTAGAAGCACTGGATGTAAGTTAAGAGTTTTTAGTTAGTGAGGCAATGCTTTCTCTGAAGTAGATATTGAATAAGGTTGCAGTTTCCAGTGGAGAGCTGTTAAGAGAAGGATTGGGTTCCTTGTTTTAGCCTAGATGTAACAGGTTACATATTGATGTCCAGAATTTTTGGGGGTCGTTTTTGTGTTGAATTTGTAGATGGCTACAGTATAATTTTATCTAGGTTAGTGTGTTTTTACACAGATTGCACAATTCTCTTTAAAGTTGTAGGTTATATGGATTTTTAAGTATAAGCCATTCTTTCCAAGCTTTGTCTCTGTCTCTCTTTCTCTCTCTTAGACATTGAAGTTTTTATATGGCTAGTAAACCATGGTGTATGTGTACATTACTCTTTTTCTGCAGAGTGGGGAATGGCTGTTTAGAATATTTAAGAATAAATATTAAAAATATTGGCTGCCTCGTTGAGTGGAAGAGTTTTAGAAAAGACCAATTAAAGACTTTTGATGTATTGGTGAAGGAGTCTTTATTGAATTTAGAAAGGTTTCAAAGTATTTCAGGTTAGTAAATGTAACACTGGTGTGTGGTATTTATATGGGTATAATCAGGAAGATAGTCAGTAAGTTAGTTTGGATAGTTTCCAGCCATTGTAAATTTACTAGACTGAGAAGCATCTCTATTATATTGTCAAACTTACTATTTGTCAAATACCTATTCGTCGAACTTTCTTTGTCGATACCCCTTTTTGTTGAACAATCATTTTAGCAAATATTTTCCTAGGGAAAAAATGCAGTGGGCCATGGTTGGAAATTTTTCCTTTTCCCCACTGTAGTGTGATCTTGGAGTTGGTATATTTATTTAGGGGGGTGTGGGGGTGAAGCCGCCCACCATACCTCTCAACCGTATCAAATTCCTCAGTATTTACTGGTTTTGAGGCCAAAATAACAGGGTGCTACACATTTTTTATTTTTTTTTATATATACAATTTAAGTTATGGCTGATGTCATCACACATCACCAGAGTGTAGGGGCATGTGTGATGACGTCAGCTTTGTGACTACCTGTCAGAGTCAGACTGGGACTATTTTGGTTTTCAAATTTTAGTTAGCAGCCACGCACAGCAAGCGGAAAGTTTTGCATGGTAGTGTGCCATTACTGACTGACTTTAATCCTGAGTAATTCATCAGAAAAATCAACAATTCTCTGACAGGGCAAACATGCAAAGTTAGGGATGTAGGTTCTGCAATATCAGAGGGACAGTTGATGAGAGGTGTGTTTAATTTGCAGAATTGTATTTTCAGTATGGTTGTAGCATAATACGAAGGTTTCAGTTTATTCCACACACTAAAACGAGTCAAAATTAAGTCCAAATAATAAAAGATATGATAAACGGTTTCATTCGGAATTTTTCCAAACTTCATCAGAGCTGATGAAGTTTGGAAGAATTCTGGAAAAAGCGCTTATCATATCTTTTATTGGACTTAGTTTGGACTTGGTTTAATGTGTGGAATAAACTGAAACCTTACTACCATGCTGCTGTCAGTTTTATTTTTATTTTGTGCTGTTGTGCTATTCTTGTTTTCTGTGTGGTTACAAAATAAGTTTTTAAAAAAGCGATAGATGAAAGGGGGCATGTTAATAAAAAGAAATAGGACTGCGTTTTTTGAAATAAGTGCATTACAAATATTATGCTAAGCACAGCTTTACCATGATGTATTTCCAAGCAAGATCCGTCAGTGTGCCACTGTTCTAGTCTTTGCCTTTATGCAATTCTTTAAATATACTTTTTACTGTTTTCCTTAACTTTGTTACTGAGGAGGACCATTATTTCATGTTGTTTTCTTGCTATTTTAATTAACATAGGTTGCATATTTATAGATAAACATAATGGATTCATGAAGCCTATGCCAGGTGCAAGCATTGCGTTAGCGTTATAACACCAAAGATGGCTGCCAAGAGATTCAGCTACGAGCTGTTCCCACATGCACTACATGCGTATGCTATGCCCGCAGAACTCCTGAGTCTTGTATGCTAATTACCCCATGTGCAGCAGTGTAGCATGCAAATGAAGGTATGTAATGATTCAGAAAGTGGTGCAGGCTAGTGTAAGCATGCAGAAATGTAAACCGGAGAAAACGGTTTACATTTTTGCAAACATAAAATCAGAGCCATGACAGCCGACCAAACACATGTATTATATTGTTAATATATGCCAATGACTAAATATATAGCCATTGGCATAAAAAAATGTACAAAATATAAAATGAACATTTAATATATATAGTTGCACTATCGTGACGTGGAAGCACAGGGCAGTGGTGCGTAAAGGGTATCGCAAGGAATATATAAAAATATAGAATAAAACCACAATGAAACACATATCACGATTTCTCCATAACAGTCAATGGCAGGCATGCTACACCATACTCATGGCGCAAGG
The DNA here is from genome assembly GCF_019279795.1 of Protopterus annectens. Classification (NCBI taxonomy): domain Eukaryota; kingdom Metazoa; phylum Chordata; order Ceratodontiformes; family Protopteridae; genus Protopterus; species Protopterus annectens. The sequence goes on along the minus strand of NC_056745.1, from coordinate 170,227,448 downwards.
GTTGCTAAGGGGCAGTGACAGTGTTATGCACAGTAGCTAGGAATTAGTAGGCAATGCCATGCAGATGAGAGGAGTAATAGTGAATCGCAGATTCCCTGCTGGTGTAAGGATGTACCTCACAGCGTAGCATTATAACACTGAGGTGAGCCCTTGAGATAAAGATGACATCAAGAGAGGTTGTGTCGCCATTGCTGTAAGCACATTGGAGCATTGCTAAACCAGTCTGCCTAGGGTTGCCACCTTTTCAAATGCCCAAAGTGGGACATTTTTGGTACAAACGGCAGATTTTGCAGGCCGAAACATACCCACAGCCAGTACACAAGACAAAACTTCACTTCTTTGCCTAAATAAAAGCTTATTCTTGTAGTATTTTAGTTTCTTATTCTGTTTCTTATACCATTTAGGTGTTTCTGATACAGAATAACTGTTTTATGCAACTATTACATAAAATATAGGCAATAATTTTGACCTAAAATCTCAGGACATTTACCATTTTTACAATTTTGTTGTAGGACACAACTGACCAAAGAGGAACTGTCCCTCTCAAAGTGGGACAGGTGGTAATCCTAGGTCTGCCCCTAGCTAGACAAAGCTGCAGGATAGGGGTGTGTCGAATTGCCCATAGCTATGCTTAGCTGAGAGTACACAAGGTAACCGAGTATGCATGTGAACGGAGATGAAAACATTCGTAAACCCGGTAAAAGGGTATGCGTGCCGCGCACTGCAGCTGAAACAGGAAGGATAGAGAAAAAAAATAAGGAAATGCTGCAGCAGTGAAACTGGAGTGTAATTGACTAATTAACACCTAGGAGCCTACAGTGGGCCATTGACAACAGCTAACAAGGCTGCAAGCAGCTAATTGCAGAACAGGGAAGGGGAGGGGCTGTACTGCAAAAAAAAAGCAAAGTGTCAAAGCAGAACAATTGCTATATGCAGTATATCAGCTACAAGGCACATTTCGCCATGATTGGGTAGGGAAAGTACAAAACAAGAAAGATGGTAGGTGGATGCATGCCTGATAATGGGAGGGTATCCAGGTCTAAAAGTGAATTAAAGGGTAACAGATTTATCATGGCAGGCAGGTAGACCTCCACTGTAAAGGCCCCACACTCACAGTACTCATTGCAAAACCCATAATTAAGACATGCAGCAGCTGGAATAGCTCATACACACCCACTTACATCAGCAGTATCCATAACACAATACTATAAAGTAAGAAAGCACGTCACACATATTTGTGTATTCCAATACACTCTGCACCAGTGGTGTATGCAGACAGGGAACTTTGATTATGTACATGTTAGGGGCTGCCATAGCTTTGATCCACCAGCATGTGTTGGAGACTGAAGGTGGTGTGGAGGATGATGCACATGACCACCGCAGGCACCAGAGGAGGAGGAGAGTATTCAGACCCAGGGTAACCTACCAGGGGCTACATGATTTGAAGATAGTAGAGCATTACAAGGTGGACAGGGACACCCTACAGCAACTTGTGGAGCTATGCTGGCCATGCCTCAGATCCAGAACAAACAAAGGGGAACACATCCCAGTGGATACGAAGGTATGTGTAAGCCTGAGAATACAGGTACCTTTCAAAGACCAACTGGGGATATCATGGGTATCTCACAGGCTTCAGCATCCAGGGTACTGCACCAGTTCCTGGATGCCATGTTACCACATGCCAATGAGTACATATACTTCCCCTGAATGCAGGAGGAGTTGACCAGCAATATGTGTCTCTTCCACCATGTGGCAGAATACCCGTAGGTACTGGGTGCAATAGACTGCACGCACATACACATCAAGTCACCAGCCGGTGAGCAGGGAAGGCGCTACATAAAATGCAAGGGATACCCCTCCATCAACTGCCATGTCATGTGAAATGCCCAGGGCATTATCATGGATGTGTACGCTGGCAGCCCTGGAAGCTATCACAACTCCCACATCTGGCATGCCTCACAGCTGTATCAGTTATTTGCCAGGGTGGACATCCCAAATGGCCACCTGGTGGGGGATGCTGGCTATGCACTGGAACCACGGATGATGACTCCCATCAGAAATGCACACCCATGCAGGAACACCATAATGAGGCACATGCACAAACCAGAATCATCATAGAGTGTGTGTTTAGGATGCTGAAATCATGGTTCCATTGCTTGGACATATCTGGTGGATCCTTGCAGTACTCTCCAGGCACATGTGCCCACATCTTCATAGTGTGTGCCATGCTACACAATATGGTCCTGCGGAATCAGCTGCAGTAGGGATAGAATGGTGAAGACCCTCACAGCCCACCACCATTGCCAAGGCCCCCACAGGCACAGTGGTACTCAGACCACGAACACCCTGAGCCAGCCCCAGTAGGCAGATGGAGGCATGCCCAGTATGCCCATGCCTTGGCAAAGAGGGAACGTATAGCACACAACTGACAGTGTAGGCACCTAGTGACTGACACCTTTCTCCATCTGCACACACAGTAACAATGGATGGCACACACACAAGACTACCTGTAAATTGTCATGTATAGGCAGTCTATTGTGTGCATCCAACATAGGCAGCCCTCAACTATTGCACACACAACAGCCATTGGCACAACGTAAGTCAACACCTGAGCAGTAAATTAAGCTATCAGCATATGCAGATATTGTATGTATAGATTCATAGGTAGGTACTTGGCCAACTGCCAGAGGCCATTCATAAGGCCAGCCAAAATGTGTCAGCTTTTGCCACCCCATTGATTCATTAACCATCCCTCTGTGGAGCAGAGCCAATGTCAGGATCCCTGGTGTGCAGCTACTGTTCCCCCATCCACCTTTCAAGGTTTCTCTTGCAGAGTGTTAGTGAGGGGCTCTGTATAACATAGTTAGGGATGTTGTTCCAAATTATGGGAAGTGTCTGTGACAGGAAGCTGTCCCTCCAGCATCTTCCGGTGATTGTTGTGGCAAGGTCAGCTCACTACAGTGTGTGGCTCACTGTGACATGATTTCCTATAGGTGGAGCATATCCATCAAGCCTGAGTTTGACATGGCTTTGTTGGCCAGTGGAGATCATCTCTGGGTAAACAAGATGCCACTGAGTAAAGCAGGTGTTTATTCAGTCCAGCTGCATAGGCCATATGTTGGAAGCCAGTATTCCCCTTGGTGAGGTACATTCGTGGACCCCCCAGCTGGTGGATGTGTCCTTTGAGGTACATCCCACATGGGTTATTATACCCTATGATGGGACTAATGAGTGATGAGTAAAGGGGCACTATAACCCCAGTATGTCTAGATGGGAATCCTTTAGTAATCAGTTGGCCTACATAGAAGGATGTCCTAACTACTGTAGAGATATGATTGTCAAAGGGGAGATCACTATCTACCTTAGTCCCCAGATACCCCATTACCTCATCTGTATTAAAGTGGCTGCCACTCATGTGTTAATATGTGGGTGCCAATTCCACAATGGAATGACCATGCAGTTAGTGGCACTGGGCTGGAGGCCATGTCATTGGCACCCTGTGATGTTCTCTGTGAGGCCCCTTGAGGGATGTCCGTGTCAGCTGGACTATCAATCATGGCTCCCAGTTTGCAGTCATTGCCAAACATGGTCTGCCGTAGTCCACTTGTGTTTGCCTGTACATCTGAGATGTATATGCCTAACAGTAGGGCTCCCAGGACTGAGTCCTGTGGGACACCAGTCGTGACTGTTCAAGAGTTGGACCTGGAGACCGCTAGTCATACCATGTGGGTTCTGTGTGTAAGCCTATTGGCAACCCAACCTGTGATGTATGGGTGAATGTACAGGTTGGTGTGTTTATCAATAATAACTGAGTGGGGCATGGTGTCAAAAGCCTTGGTGAGGTCCAAGTAGTATGTGTGAACCACCTCCCCCCATCATCTAACGTCTTGGTGACTGTATGTAAGATGTCAAGCAGGTTCAGTAGGCATGAACTGCACTCAACCAAGCTGACCTGGGTTGGGTCACGTGTTCGAAGGTTACCAATATCATTGCTAATGAGTACCATGAGGATGCGAACCATACCATTGCAGACCAGGCTAGTCAGGCTTATGGGGTGGTAGTTACCATGGTCAGTTGTGATTTCACTTTGATGGAGTGGAATAACCATCGCCAAGCGCCACTGTATGGGCATGTAGCCTGTAGAGAGGCTGAGGTAGGAATGCTTAATTAGGTGGAGGGTAGGTTGTCTTGTACAGTTTGCAAGATGCAGTCTGGGTCAACATCTGCCACCATTGATGTTGTGTTCTGCTGTTAGAGAGGGCCATTTCCACCTGTGTGTCTCTGATGGTTGGGATACTGTACCTTTCGGGTAGGGTCGTGGGCTCTTTAGGGGATGAAGTATGCACCAAATGTATCTGCAAGGATGTTGGCGATATCAGTAGGGTCAGCATATTTTGTGCTATATTTCACCAGCACAATGCAAATCTGTGTGTCACCACGTAGATCCTTGACATAGCCAAAGAAGGCTTTGTGGTTATCTTCCGAATCCTTGCGTATTCTTCTGCTGATGTTAGCCTTAGATGATGTCATGAGGGAACTATGTATCATACTAATAGTGGTCACGGATGTCTGCCCTTCGTGGGATTTGCTGTGTGTCTGGAACACTGTCCTACTTCTGTAGTATAGCCTGCTTATTGCAGAGGTCCACCAAACTGGTGTCCTTGTCTAGGAGGAGTGAGTCTTGGTCTACCAGTTATGGCACGATCCATACATCCATGTAGGTGCTTATAGACTGCATTTGTAAATCTGTCTGTATCTTGAGCAGTGTTTCCCTTTAGCATGGGGGCTGTGAAACCCCCACCCCTGTCACTAGTAGTGTGAATTTAGCTGTAGGAAAGGAATACACTGTGGTATCCATGGGTGGGGGAGATGCTAGGGTGTGGAAACAGTGAATAGTTCATGGTCAGATCTAACCAGTGACCGGTTAACCACAGCTGTGGTGCACCTGTTGCCCATGTTGGTGATGACCACATGTAGTAGTTTCCACCTCACGTTAGGGAGGTTACCACCTGATACAGGGCATATGAAGTGATACATTCCAGGAAGCGCTGGTCCTGGAAGTGAGTACCGGAGTATGTTTCCCAGTTAATGGTATGGTAGTTGATATCGACCAATGCCAGGGTGTGCATTAGGACTGTCATGTTCTCCACTGTCTCCAGGTAGGTGGAGTGGATGTCCTGGGTCATGGAGGGTGATCCATAGCAGGCCATATTCCACATTGCAGTTGTGG